>NC_088406.1:22880171-23127671 GCF_034236695.1 Oncorhynchus nerka | reverse complement strand
GATCTGTTTATCTAGGACCCCCAAAGCCCTTAATTAATCTGCTTTGTGTCTGATGACAAATGAGTGTGTTGTGAGTTTAACTGTGATTGATCAGGGAAAGTTGGTGTTTGTGTGTGTCAGTCAAGCGCATACAGCTATCAGGGGACTGTCTAGTTAGGTTCGACCACCCGGATCGCTATTCCCGACATCAGACCTTTATCACAATATATCTGTCTCTCCTGTGTGTGTGTGTGTGTGTGTGTGTGTGTTTAATGTCATTGGTAGGTTTAGGGCCTGTATCTCTATGTCTAGATGTGGCTGTCTGTTCAGACTCAGGGTATAGATGCCTTTCAGCACATTGTGCCTGTCAGCCAGTCTAGGCTGAACTTGGCACATATCTTACTAGAGCCATGAGGTTTTGCAGAGCATTTGAGCTGACCATGAGAAACACCTCTGGGCTTTAGTTGTTGACTATATAACTATCTATTACCCATAGTTGTTGTCCTTTTTGACAAACAGACATGACATGTTTCCTCTCCTGGTAATTTAATGTGAGGTAGTGTAATGTCTGTGTACCTTCCTCTCTCCCTGGCTGTATGTAGACACACCTGTACACTACATGACTAAGTATGTGGACACCTGCTCATCGAACATCTCATGCCAGAATCATGGGCACTCTTCTGGGATGGCTTTCAAGTAGATGTTGGAACATTGCTGCGGGGACTTGCTTCCATTCAGCTACAAGAGCATTAGTGAGGTCGGGCACTGATTTTGGGCGATTACGCCTGGCTCGCAGTATGCGTTCCAATTCATCCCAAATGTATTCAATGGGGTTGAGGTCAGTGCTCTGTGCATGCCAGACAAGTTTTTTCATACCGATCTCGACAAACCATTTCTGTATGGACCTCGTCTTGTGCACGGGGCCTTGTCAAGCTGAAACAGGAAAGGGCCTCCCCAAAAATGTTGCCACAAAGTTGGAAGCACAGAATCTTCTAAATCAAATCAAGTTGTATTGGTCACATACACGTGTCTAGCAGATGTTATTGCAGGTGTAGCGAAATGCTTGTGTCTGGAATGTTAATAACTGCTTTAGTGTTAAGATTTCCCTTCACTGGAACTAAGGGGCCTAACCCAAACCATAAAAACAGCCCCAGACCATAATTCCTCCTCCACCAAACTTTACAATTGGCACTATGCATTTGGGCAGGTAGCGTTCTCCTGGCAGCCGCCAAACCCAGATTTGTGCGTCGGACTGCCAGATGGTGAAGCTGATTCATCACTCCAGAAAATGTGTTTCATATTACTCCTGCCAACACTTGGCATTGTGCATGGTGATCTTAGGATTGTGTGCGGATGCTCAGCCTTGAAAACCCATTTAATGAACCTCCCGACGAACAGTTCTTGTGCTGACGTTGCTTCCAGAGCCAGTTTAGAACTCGAAATTGAGTGTTGCAACTGAGGACAGATGATTTTTATGCACTACACACTTCAACACTCTGCGGTCCCATTCGGTGAGCTTGAGTGGCCTAGACGTTTCCACTTCACAATAACAGCACCTACGGTTGACCAGGGCAACTTTAGCAGGGCAGAAATTTGACGAACTGACGTTGTTGGAAAGGTGGCATCCTATGACGGTGCCACGTTGAAATTCACTGAGCTCTTCAGTAAGGCCATTCTACTGCCAATGGTTGTCTATGGAGATTGCATGGCTGTGTGCTCTATTTTATATACCTGTCAGTAACGGGTGTGGCTTAAATAGCCACTAATTTGAAGGGGTGTCCACATAATTGTGTATATACAGTATAGTGTTTGACAGGGGTAAGGAAGGCTTCATAGAGTTGTGCTGTTATAATGTAAGTTCATGGATCAACCCTCTTCTCTCTGTAGGTTTGACAGTGGTAAGGACGGCTTCATAGACCTGATGGAGCTGAAGATGATGATGGAGAAGCTGGGAGCTCCTCAGACCCACCTGGGCCTCAAGAACATGATCAAAGAGGTGGATGAGGACTTTGACGGCAAGCTGAGCTACAGAGAGGTGTGTGTACTGTATTTTCTACTTCCATGTCAATTTCCCTGTGTGTGTGTGTGTGTGTGTGTGCCTCATAGAGGCCTGTTAATTACAGTGTGTATTTTTTAACTGCAGTAAAACATATAGTGCCTTCAGAAAGTATTCACACTTGACTTTCCAACATTTTGTTGTGTTACAATCTGAATTTAAAATGGATTCAATTGATATTTTCGTTGTCATTGGCCTACACACAATACCCCATAATGTCAAAGTAGAAACATGTTATTTTTATGTTTAGAATTTTTGCTAATTAATTAAAAAGTAAAAGCTGAAATGTCTTGAGTTAATAAGTTTTCAACCCCTTTGTTATGGCAAGTCTAAATACGTTCAGGAGTGTAAATGTGCTTAACAAGTCACATAATAAGTTGCATGGACTCACTCTGTGTGCAATACTAATGTTAGACATGATTTTTTAAATGACATTAATGTACCCCAAACATTATCTGTAAGGTCCCTCAGTCGAACAGTGAATTTCAAACACAGATTCAAACACAAAGACCAGGGAGGTTTTCTAATGCCTCGCAAAGAAGTGCCACTATTGGCAGATGATTAAAAATAAAACAACAGACATTGAATATCCCTTTGAACATGTAACATTTTTAATGCACTTTGGATGGTGTATCAATACACCCAGTCACTACAAAAATACAGGTGTCCTTCCAAACTCAGTAGCCGGAGAGGAAGGAAACCTCTCAGAGATTTCACCATGATGCCAATGGGGACTTTAAAACAGTTACAGAGTTGATAGGAGAAAGGAGAAAACTGAGGATGGATCAACAGCATTGTAGTTACTCCACAATACTAACCTAATTGACAGAGTGAAAAGAAGAAAGCCTGTACAGAATACAAATATTTCAATACATGCATCCTCTTTGAAACAAGGCACTAAATTAATACTGCAAAACATGTGGCAAAGCAATTCACTTTTTGTCCTGAACATGAAGTGTCATGTTTGTGGCAAATCCAATACAACACATTACTGAGTACCACTCTCCATATTTTCAAGCATAGTGGTGGCTGGGTCATGTTATGGGTATGCTTGTAATCTTTAAGGACAGGGGAGTTTTTCAGGATAATTTAGGATAATTTACAGAATGGAGCTAAGCACAGGCAAAATCCTAGAGGAAACCTGGTTCAGTCTGTTTTCCACCAGACACTGGGAGAGGAATTCACCTTTCAGCAGGACAATAACCTAAAACACAATGCCAAATCTACACTGGAGTTGCTTACCAATAAGACCATGAATGTTCCTGAGTGGCCAAGTTACAGTTTTTACTTAAATCTATGGCAAGACAGGGTGTGAATACTTATGTAAATTTCAGAATTTCATTTTTAATAAATGTGCAAACATTAAACGTTATGGGGTATTGTGGGTAGGTGGGTGACATTATTATTGGGGTTTTTCTCGCAATTTTGAATTCAGGCTGTAACAACAAAATGTGTAATAAGTCAAGAGGTATGAATACTTTCTGAAGGCACTGCACTGCTCTCAGGACTGTCTGTAAAAGGCTGTGTCTCAATATCACTCTGTGTGTATGGGGGGGGTCTCTTAATAGCAAGGCTGTGCTCACTGAGTCTGTACATAGTCAAAACTTTCCTTAATTGTGGGTCAGTCACAGTGGTCAGGTATTCTGCCACTGTGTACCCTCTGTTTAGGGCCAAATAGCATTCTAGTTTGCCCTGTTGTTTGGTAAATTCCTTCCAATGTTTCAAGTAATTATCTTTTTGTTTTCTCATGATTTGGTTGGGTCTAATTGTGTTGCTGTTGCTGTCCTAGGGCTCTCCTTCTCTTTTCTACCCCTTCCCTCTCTCTTCTTCCTCCGACTCTCCCTGTCTCCCTCCTTCTCTTTCCTACCCCCTCCCTCTCCCTTCTCCCACCCACTCCCTCAGTCTCCCTCCTTCTCTTTCCTACCCCCTCCCTCTCCCTTCTCCCACCCACTCCCTCAGTCTCCCTCCTTCTCTTTCCTACCCCCTTCCTCTCCCTTCTCCCACCCACTCCCTCAGTCTCCCTCCTTCTCTTTCCTACCCTCTCCCTTCTCCCTCTCCCTCCCACTCCCCGTCTCCCTCAATCTCTTTCCTACCCCCTCCCTCTCACTTCTCCCTCCCTCTCTCTCCTTATCTTTCCTACCCCCTCTATCTCCCCTTCTCCCCCCTCTCTCCCTATCTCTCACACACTCATTTACATTTGACATTTGAGTCATTTAGCAGACACTCTTATCCAGAGCAACTTACAGTTAGTGTTCACTCACAGGGTTAAACAGGTGATAGGGGCATCTGAACAGAGATATACAAAGACTCTGTTGTGTTTCAGCTCTGGGGCGTTGACTCGACCAATCCTTGCTTCTCTCTGCCTCTCATTCTCTTGATTGGAGTTCCACACAGACATATCCCATTACACAGCACAGTTCCCCTAGGACCACTGGTGGTCAGGCTAGATGGGGCCAGCTAGATGGGGAATTCTATCACCCCTCAGAGCCTGGTTCATCTCTAGAGGTTTTCCTAGCCACTCTGCTTCTACATCTGCATTGCTTGCTCTTTGTGGTTTTAGGCTGGGTATCAGTATGGTACTCTGTGACAACTGCTGATGTAAAAACAACTTTCTAAAATACATTTGATTGATTGATATCAGGTTACTACACCAAGTTCACACACGGAAAGTACTTTTCTTAGGATGACAGTTCCGACACTAAACCCACAGACATGAACAGTTGTTATAATGTCTATATGATTTTATGACACAAGTATTAGAAGGAACAGTTATCACTTCTAAATGATGTTATGATATTAGAAGGAACAGTTATCACTTCTAAATTATGTTATGATATTAGAAGGAACAGTTATCACTTCTAAATGATGTTATGATATTAGAAGGAACAGTTATCACTTCTAAATTATGTGATTAGAAGATATCACTCGTCGTCAGTTGAATGGTGTTTCCTCTGACACATTGGTGCGGCTGGCTTCGGGATTAAGCGGGCGGATGTTAAAGAAGTGCAGTCAGGTGTGTCATGTTTTGGAGGACGCATGACTCGACCTTCGCATCCCGAGCCCATTGGGGATTTGTAAAAATTGAGACAAGATCGAAATTGGGGAGAAAAGAAATAATAATAAAAGGTAAAATGAAACGAAGTGCAGCTAATTCAGTCTTTCCAGCTCCAGTTTGAAGTGATTGTGTTAGCTGTGTTGTTGGCTAGCTCCTCTGAACAACAGTGTACTGACGAGAGAGCACATTTTCTATGCCAGGCGAAATCGTGCCTCATTATCTCATTGTTATGGATGTTTCCAAATAAATGTCTCTAGAAAGCAGCTTAAACAAATGCAAATGCAAATGCAGCTACTTTGGTGTTATTCTGGCTGCACTTTTTGATGTGACTGTAAGTTAGCCGTAGTTGGCTAGCTAGCAAGTAAGGGATAAGAAAATTGCCAGCCAGTATTGCAAAGCTACATTTAGAACAAACGAATGGGTCGCTCGCGTCCACCGATACAGAAAAAAAAGACTGAACGTCTGGGTCGCGTCTCTAACAACCGGACCAATAGAACGAACAACCACCCAGTTTGGGTAGCAACCCTAGATTTGTGTCGGGACTATATCTTGTGGAAGGATGAAATAGTATGAATAAATTCATAAAAATAACTTTTTAATTAAAATATGTCCATAATTATTTGAATATGTTGGTAACCCGTTGTACAAAAGTGATAATGGCCGGTGTTTGGAGGATATTTTGGCACAGTTTACCGGACGAACACCCGTGCCAATATATCCTCCAAACACAAGCTTCTTGGGCATGATCACTTAAGTGAAGCTTTGTAGGGATTGCAAGCTATGAAACACAATTGTTGTGGCAGTACATTAAATGTAGGACCCTATATTTAACAAAAAAAGTCATTTCATAGCCATTTTAGAGCAAAAAATGACCTACAATAACATATTCTGTTTATTTCACAATGTGCAGTGCACTGTAATAAAACTCTGTGTCTATGTATATATTTTACAATCTACTGACCTAAAAAGTATAGATATGTATAGTTCTGCCTGAGCCTCTCTTACCCACCTTGATGTTTCCCTCTCTCCTCCAGTTCCTGCTGATCTTCAGGCGAGCAGCTGCAGGCGAGCTGCTGGAGGAGAGTGGTCTGATGGCTCTGGCCAGACTGTCTGAGATAGACGTCTCCACAGAGGGAGTCATGGGGGCACGGGCCTTTTTCGAGGCTAAGGTAGGACTGGGATGGAGGAAGAGGAGAAAGAGAGTGTGTGTGTGTGTGTGGTGTGTGTGTGTTAGAGGTCGACCGATTTGGATTTTTCAATATCGATACCGATTATTAGAGGACCAAAAAAGCCGATGCCGATTAATCTGACGAGTTTTTAAAATGTATTTGTAATAATGACAATTACAACAATACTGAATGAACACTTATTTTAACTTAATACAATACATCAATAAAAATCAATTTAGCCTCAAATAAATAATGAAACATGTTCAATTTGGTTTAAATAATGCAAAAACAAAGTGTTGGAGAAGTAAAAGTGCAATATGTGCCATATAAAAAAGTTTGAGTTCCTTGCTCAGAACATGAGAACATATGAAAATTGGTGGTTCCTTTTAACATGAGACTTCAATATTCCAAGGTAAGAGGTTTTAGGTTGTTGTTAATATAGTATTTGACTATTGGATGTTCTTATAGGCACTATAGTATTGCCAGTGTAACAGTATAGCTTCCGTCCCTCTCCTCGCCCCTACCTGGGCTCGAACCAGGAACACATCGACAACAGCCACACTCGAAGCAGCGTTACCCATCGCTCCACAAAAGCCGCAGCCCTTGCAGAGCAAGGGGAATAACTACTCCAAGTCTCAGTGTGAGTGACGTTTGAAACGCTATTAGCACACACACCAGCTAACTAGCTAGCCATTTCACATCGGTTACACCAGCCATTAGGCTGATAGGCTTGAAGTCATAAACAGTGCTGTGCTTGCGAAGAGCTGCTGGCAAAACGCACAAAAGTACTGTTTGAATGAATGCTTACGAGCCTGCTGCTGCCTACCATCGCTCAGTCAGACTGCTCTATCAAATCGAAGACTTAATTAGAACATAATAACACACAGAAATACGAGCCTTTGGTCATTAATATGGTAGAATCCGGAAACTATCATTTCGGAAAAAAAACGTTTATTATTTCAGTGAAATACGGAACCGTTCGGTATTTTATCTAATGGGTGGCATCCCCAAGTTTAAATATTGTTGTTACATTGCACAACCTTCAATGTTATGTCATAATTACGTAAAATTCTGGCAAATTAGTTCGCAATGAGCCAGGCTGTCCAAACTGTTGCATATACCCTGACTCTGCGTGCAATGAACGCAAGAGAAATGACACAATTTCACCTAGTTAATATTGCCTGCTAACCTGGATTTCTTGAAGCTAAATATGCAGGTTGAAAAATATATACTTCTGTGTATTGATTTTAAGAAAGGCATTGGTGTTTATGGTTAGGTACAGTCGTCCAACGATTGTGATTTTTTCGCAAATGCGCTTTTGTTAAATCATCCCCCAGCGTTGCATCGATTATATTCAACACAGGACACGCTAGATAAACGAGTAATATCAACAACCATGTGTAGTTATAACTAGTGATTATGATTGATTGATTGTTTTTTATAAGATAAGTTTAATGCTAGCTAGCAACTTACCTTGGCTTCTACTGCATTCACGTAACAGGCAGGCTCCTCGTGGAGTGCAATGAGAGGCAGGTGGTTAGAGCATTGCATTAGTAACTGTAGGGTTGCAAGGTTGGATCCCCCGAGCTGACAAGGTGAAAATCTTTCGTTTATGCCCCTGAACAAGGCAGTTAACCCACCGTTCCTAGGCCGTCATTGAAAATAAGAATGTGTTAACTGACTTGCCTAGTTAAATAAAGGTATATAAAAAAAAAAGATTCGGCAAAATCGGCGCCCAAAAATACCGATTTACGATTATTATGAACACTTGAAATCGGCCCTAATTAATCGGCCATTCTGATTAATCGGTCAACCTCTAGTGTGTGTGTGTGTGTGTGTGTGTGTGTGTGTACAGTTACCAGTCAAAAGTTTGGACACCTACTCATTTAAGGGTTTTTCTTTATTTTTTTACTATTTTCTACATTGTATAATAATAGTGAAGACTTCAACACGATGAAAAAACACATATGGAATAATTTAGTAACCAAAAAAGTGTTAAACAAATAAAAATAGATTTTATATTTTAGATTCTTCAAAGTAGCCACGCTTTGCCTTGATGACAGTTTTGCACACTCTTGGCATTCTTTCAACCAGCTTCATGAAGAATGCTTTTCCAATATTCTTTTCCAGCATATGATGGAGTTCCCACATATGCAGAGGATTTGTTGGCTGCTTTTCCTTCACTCTGCGGTCCAACTCATCCCAAACAATCTCAATTGGGTTGAGGTCAGGTGATTGTGGAGGCCAGGTCATCTGATGCTGCAGTCCATCACTCACCTTGGTCAAATAGCCCTTACACAGCCTGGAGGTGTGTTGGGTCATTGTCATGTTGAAAAACAAACGAGATGGGATGGCGTATCGCTGCAGAATGCTGTGGTAGTCATGCTGGTTAAGTGTGCCTTGAATTCTAAATACATCACAGACTGTATCACCCGCAAAGCACCTGCAAAGCACCATCACACCTCCTCCATGCTTCATGGTGGGAATCACACATGCAGAGATCATCTGTTCACCTACTCTGCGCCTCACAAAGATAAGGTGGTTGGACCCAGAAATCTCAAATTTGGATTCATCAGACCAAAGGACAGATTTCCAAGCAAGTCTCTTCTTCTTATTGGTGTCCTTTAGTAGTGGTTTCTTTGCAGCAATTTGACCATGAAGGCCTGATTCTCCGCTGAACAGTTGACGTTGAGATCTGTCTGTTACTTGAACTCCGTGAAGCATTTTATTTGGGCTGCAATTTGTGAGGCTGGTAACTCTAATGAACTTTTCCTCTGCAGCCGAGGTAACTCTTGGTCTTCCTTTCCTGTGGCGGTCCTCATGAGAGCCAGTTTCATCATAGCGCTTGATGGTTTTTGCGACTGCACTTGAAGAAACGTTCAAAGTTCTTGAAATGTTCTGAATTGGCTGACCATGTTGTAAAGTAATGATGGACTATCTTTTCTCTTTGCTTTTTTGAGCTGTTCTTGCCATAATATGGACTTGGTCTTTTACCAAATACGGCTATCTTCTGTATACTACACCTACCTCGTCACAACACAGCTGATTGGCTGAAATGCATTAGAAGGAAAGAAATTCCACAAATGAACTTTTAACAAAGCACACATTTGAATTGAAATGCATTCCAGGTGACTACCTCATTAATCTGGTTGAGAGAATTCCAAGAGTTTGCAAAGCTTTCATCAAGGCAAGGTGGCTACTTTGAAGAATCTCAAATATAAAATATATTTTGTTTAAAACTTTTTTGGTTACGACATGATACCATATGTGTTATTTCATAGTTTTGATGTCTTCACTATTATTCTACAATGTAGAAAATAGTAAAAATAAAGAAAACCATTAAATGAGTAGGTGTGTCCAACCTTTTGACTGGTACTGTATGTATATACGTACACTACCGTTCAAAAGTTTGGGGTCACTTAGAAATGTCCTTGTTTTTGAAATAATCTATTTTTTTTGTCCATTAAAATAACATAAAATTGATCAGAAATACAGTGAGACATTGTTAATATTGTAAATGACTTTTGTAGCTGGATACGCCTGATTTTTAATGGGATAACTACATAGGTGTACAGAGACCAATTATCAGTAACTACCATTCCTGTGTTCCAATGGCACGTTGTGTTAGCTAATCCAAGTTGATCATTTTAAAAGGATAATTGATCATTAGAAAACCCTTTTGCAATTATCTTAGCACAGCTGAAAACTGTTGTCCTGATTAAAGCAATTACAACTGGCCTTCTTTAGACTAGTTGAGTATCTGGAGCATCATCATTTGTGGCTTTGATTACAGGCTCAAAATGGCCAGAAACAAAGACCTTTCTTCTGAAACTAGTCAGTCTATTCTTGTTCTGAGAAATGAAGGCTATTCAATGCGAGAATTTGCCAAGAAACTGAAGATCTGGTACAACGCTGTGTACCGCTCCCTTCACAGAACAGCGCAAACTGGCTATAGCCAGAATAGAAAGAGAAGTGGGAGGCCCCGGTGCACAACTGAGCAAGTACATTAGAGTGTCAAGTTTGAGAAACAGACACATCACAAGTCCTCAACTGGCAGCTTCATTAAATAGTACCCGCAAAACTCCAGTCTCAACATCAACAGTGAAGAGGTGACTCCGGAATGCTGGCCTTCTAGGCAGAGTTGCAAAGAAAAGCCATATCTCAGACTGGCCAATAAAAATAAAAGATTAAGTAAAAGAACACAAACACTGGACAGAGGAAGATTGGAAAAAAGTGTTGTGGACAGACTCATCTAAGTTTGAGGTATTCGGATCACAAAGAAGAACATTCGTGAGATGCAGAAAAAAATGAAAAGATGCTAGAGGAGTGCTTGATGCCATCTGTCAAGCATGGTGGAGGCAATGTGATGGTCTGGGGGTGCTTTGGTGGTGATAAATGTGGAGATTTGTACAGGGTAAAAGGGATCTTGAAGAGGGAAGGCTGTCGCTCCATTTTGCAATTTCATGCCATACCCTGTGGACGGCGCTTAATTGGAGCCAATATCCTCCTACAACAGGACAATGACCCAAAGCACAGCTCCAAACTATGCAATAACTACTTAGGGAAGAAGCAGTCAGCTGGTATTCTGTCTATAATGGAGTGGCCAGCACAGTCACCGGATCTCAACCCTGTTGAGCTGTTGTGGGAGCAGCTTGACCGTATGGTATGTAAGAAGTTCCCATCAAGCCAATCCAACTTGTGGGAGGTGCTTCAGGAAGCATGGGGTGAAATCTCTTCAGATTACCTCAACAAATTGACAACTAGAATACCAAAGGTCTGCAAGGCTGTAATTGCTGCAAATGGAGCATTCTTTGAGGAAAGCAAAGTTTGAAGGACACAATTATTATTTCAATTAAAAATCATTATTTATATCCTTGTCAACGTCTTGACTATATTTCCTATTCATTTTTGCAACTCATTTCATGTATGTTTTCATGGAAAACAAGGACATTGAAGTGATCCCAAACTTTTAAACGGTAGGGTATGTATGTGTGAGAAAATGTTGGTTTAT
Source organism: Oncorhynchus nerka (assembly GCF_034236695.1). Lineage (NCBI taxonomy): Eukaryota > Metazoa > Chordata > Actinopteri > Salmoniformes > Salmonidae > Oncorhynchus > Oncorhynchus nerka. The sequence continues at coordinate 23,116,401 of NC_088406.1, read as the reverse complement.
GTGTCAATGTTATAGAATCAATGCCCATGACAAACCAGGTTGATTGGACAAGGGAAGGGTGTGTGACATGTGTCCCAGATGTATAGCACTCAGCTATTTTAAGAACTGACGTACATTAGCTGGCCTGATTTATTCCTCATCTTTCCCATCATAGCAGGATTCTACATCAGCATGTCTTATGCCACATCCAACCTCTAGTGGTAGACAGAGAAATACAGTGACAGTGTGTGTGTTCTGTGCTGTTTTTGAGTCTGTTACATCATCCAATGTTTCAGGTACAGATTTAGAGTGGTGTTATATAATCCTGGCTGTACTGTAGATCTAATTGTGTTGTATGATGCAGGTGCAGGCTCTGAAGGTGGGCAGTAAGTTTGAGGCTGAGATCCGAGAGGAGCAGGAGGAACGGAAGAGACAGGAGCTAGATAGGAAACGGAGACAGGCTGCTTTCAAAGAGCTGCAGTCTGCCTTCTGCTCTTAACACAGTAGACACACTAAAACACACACACACACTAAAACGTCCATGATCACACGCAGACTTACATGCACTGAAATGGAGGTTTTAAAGTAGTTCCACAGCCTCCCTGAATACACAAATAAGAGTATTTTATTGAATAATGCAAGAGATTACTAATACGGTTATTGTTATGATATGGCTATTATGATTGATTGTTGTTAATATTGTTCTAATTAATATGATTGTATTAGCTATTATACACAATATTCTCACATGTTGTCAAACAGTGAGGTCATGCCTATTTTAAGGAAATAGATGGTTCTATTTGCCATCAGTCATTTAATAGTTTGATGTTCCATACTGAAAAGGTTTTGTGGAGCAATGTATTGACCAATGTATGTGTAGAAGGCAAAGGAATGTTACAATACCTGTGTCAAAAACAGTTTCTCAACATTTTTTTCTGTTGAAACATTTTCAAAATCACTCTGTGAATCTACGTTTTTACTTTTGGCAGATTGTACTATTATATTGAATATTGACCATGTTTGTTTAATTTCTAGAACATACCATCATGTAACACTGTAGCAATATGTTGTCTTATGTGTTCTGAAATGAAAAGGAAATGGATGTATTGTATTTTTCCATAAATAAAACAATGGTAATCACATTCTGTCTGCTTTCTCAATAATGTGTGTATTCTAGTGATGTCATATAGTTTGCTGCTCTGATAAGTTTCCAACAGCTGTTGCACAGTACCGGTGAGGAAAGACAGGGGGCAGCATGGTAGCGAGGCTGACTTGACATAGTAACATACACACCCAGCTGTAATACCCTCATCGCCATACAAGATTACATTTTGTAGCCAATTGTCATCCACATTCAACATGTATAGAATATTATGTTATTTAGTAAAACATTGGGTATCGTGAGAGATTCTGTGAAATTAAGTATAGCGAAAGTATGAACAAGTATTGTTTCTCCATTTGAATTGTTCAGAAAATATTATTTTATTACATGTAATGTACACTGTACAAGCCATTGGAACATGTATTATGATACAATAAGATTTCATCTCTCTTTCTTTCCATAACATTATTTCCATTTACTCTTTAATATTTGTTTATTGCTGTTGACTCAAATGCATGATGTAATAGTGATTTTTGTCTTTACATAAATTCAAAGGGAAAATATAAAGATGATCTACTTACATCTTTCTCCAAATGTTTAGCCTATCACTAAAGTGCTCAATCTAAAGCCATAGCATTTTACATATTGAACATGTGTAATCAATGTATAACATAGTATTACATTTCATCTTTGACTAATATTTGGCGTAAATAGACACACACTGATTTCAGTGAAGATTTCTCATAAACATTTAAGGCAGTAATCTAATCAATGTTGCAGTTAAATCAACTGATATCTTCTAGCGCGTGATACCTCAGCTGAAAATGATTGAAGACATTGAGTTGTCACCTTTCAAAGTGGGATGATCTACATTACAGAGGCTGCGTTTACACAGACAGCCCAATTCTGATCATTATTTGTCAAATATTACCACGAAAATCTCTTTTGCCAATAATTGGACAGAATATCTGATTTGGGCTGCCTGTGTAAATGCAGCCAGAGTGTATTCCACAGCAGCGTAGTGTTATTGATTGTGGAATATCATCCTTCATGGCAGTGAATGTAACTGTTGGTTCTAGAGTTCTCAGGAGCTAGAACATGTTCTACAATCTTGTGTTCTTTATTCCACTAGACCAGATATGTCCAAACTGGGGTACTTGCAATGCCGTCAGGTGTACGCCAAATAAAAATGTGATTCCCAGTACATTTATATTTTCCAACGGGGCTATACATTTGGGTGAGTTTTTTTCTCTCCTGAGTAGCCTCGTTTCACTGCCAAAAATAAAATTAAACCATCTAGTGTTCAGCGAAATAACAACACAATGTCAAGTACAGGTAGCCTAGTCAAATAATTAACATCCAATCACGTCAACCGTTATTCTCTCGCGAGAAACCTTCACTCTTGGGCAGGCATTTAGAAACGAAACATGATAGTTTGAAAAATAAGCCACAGGAGTTTTTTGAGCAAGAATAAAGACGACTTTCGAGTAGTAAGACGTATAAACGCAACAGATACCATTCATAAGAAGGGGCTAGAAGCATCTTATATGGTGAGCTACAGAGTGGCTAGGACAGGCAAGCCCCATGCTATTGTGGAGGAATTCATTCTTCCTGCTGCCGCGGATATGGCTGGGACAATGCTGGGGAAAAGGCCAACAAAAACTACACAGACAATGACTTCATCAAACAACACTGTTTCACGACGCATCAGTGACATGGCAGGAGATGTTCTGAAACAATTACTGCTTCGCATACAAGCCAGTGAATTCTATGCGTTACAGCTGGATGAGTCAACAGACGTAGCGGGCCTGGCACAGCTCCTGGTATATCTCCCTTACATTTATGGGGGGTCAATTAAGGAAGACATCCTCTTCTGTAAACCACTGGAAACCAGGACAACATGAGAGGATATTTTTAAAGTACTGGACAGGTTTGTGACATCAAATGGACTTTGGTGGTCAGGATACGTTGGTATCTGTACTGATGGCGCAAAGGCCATGACAGGGAGACATAGTGGAGTGGTAACGCGTGTGCAAGCAGTTACTCCCGACGCCACTTGGGTACACTGCAGCATCCACCGAGAGGCTCTTGGGTACACTGCAGCATCCACCGAGAGGCTTTTGCTGCCAAGTGAATGCCTGATAGCTTGAAAGACGTTTTAGGCACTACAGTGAAAACGTTGTTAAAGCAAGGCCTCTGAACTCTCATGTATTTTCTGCATTATGCAATGATATGGGCAGCGACCATGTGACGCTTTTACAAAGAAGTGCACTGTTTATCAAGGAGCAAAGTATTGACAAGTTTTTTTAAAATTGAGAGACGAGCTGAAGGTTTTCTTTACTGACCATAATTTTCACTTGTCTGACCGCTTGCATGATGACGAGTTTCTCACACAACTGGCCTATCTGGGTGATGTTGTTTCTCACCTGAATGATCTGAATCTAGGATTACAGGGACTCTCTGCAACTATATTCAATGTGCGGGACAAAATCAAGAAGTTTTCTGTCTGCATTAACAAGGACAACACACAGGTCTTTCCATCATTGCATGATTTTTTGTGTGCAAATTAACTCAAGCTTACGGACAATGTCAAAAGTGATATAGCGAAGCACCTGAATGAGCTGGATGTGCAATTACGCAGGTACTTTCCCGAAACGGATGACATAAACAACTGGATTCGTTATCCCTCCAGTCCACTTACCGTTTTCTGAACAAGAGAGCCTCACCGAAATTGCAACAAGCCGTTCTGTGAAAATGTAATTTAATCAGAAGCCACTGCCAGATTTCTGGATAGGGCTGCGGTCAGAGTTTCTTGCCTTGGCAAATCGCGTACCTATGTGAGACTGGATTCTCAGTCCTCACTAGCATGAAAACTAAATACAGGCACAGACTGTGTGCGGGAAATGATTTAAGACGGAGACTCTCTCCAATACAACCCAACATTGCAGAGTTATGTGCATCCTTTCAAGCACACCCTTCTCATTAACCTGTGGTGAGTTATTCACACCCTTCTCATTAACCTGTGGTGAGTTATTCACCATTTTTTATTCACAAATAGGGTTTTATATGTAAGCAAAAAGTAAATGATTGATTATCATTATATTATTATTTGTGCCCTGGTCCTATAAGAGCTCTTTGTCACTTCCCACAAGCAGGGTTGTGACAAAAACACACTCATTCTTATGTTTAATACATGTATCGTATGTGGTAGGCTGACAATGATGGCAAAAAACAACATTTGAGAGTGCGCTGACCTTGGTGCTAGAGGTACGCAGCTGGAGGTTGAATGTTTGAAGAGCTACGGGACTATAAAAAGTAGGTAGCTGATACCAGGTAGCAGAGCCATAGAAACCTGTCCCTCCCATAATGTCCCTAACTCTCCCTTTCTGCCCCTATCTTTATCCCTATGTTGCTACCCTCCCTCACACACACACACACACACACACACACACACACACACACACACACACACACACACACACACACACACACACACACACACACACACACACACACACACACACACACACACACACACACACACACACACACACACATTGTAAACCCTGGAACCCATCCATCCCAAGTTGTCTCTGTCCCTTACTCCTCTCAGCTATTACCCTCTTCCCCTTCTTTCCCTTCTCCCACGCTTCCTTCTTCCCCTCCTCCCATGCTTTCTTCTCCCCATCCTCCCTCTCCTCCCACGTTTCTTTCTCCCTCTTCTCCTACCCCTCTTTCCCTTCCACCCTACTCCTTTTTCCCCCCTTACTCCATCCTGTCACTCCCGTCCCCGTTGATCTGCACCACACACTCCTTGTCCAGCGGCTCCTTGCAGTGGGCCATGCCAAAGTGCTGACTGCTCACCTGGTACCTGCCATGCTTGTCCAGCCCCATGGCGGGCACGAAGCGCCGCTCAAACTGGATCTCCTGGCGCAGATAGGACGTTCTTTTCTGGCAGGCGTCACCCGTGCCCTCCTGTGAGGCGGAGAGAAACACCACTAGCTCAAAGTGGCTGGTGCTGCCCTCACGCAGGGCTGGGTAAAGGGGGCTGTGGCGGTCCAGGATGTGGTAGAAGGTGAGGGGGAAGATGAAGAATGGGCAGGGGCGGGGGCCCAGCCGGTCCAGCTGGAAGTCCAGGTTGGTCTGGTGCAGGACCTGGTCGTCTCTCTCTTCGTACAGGACGGCACTGACCTCCACATCCACCAGGGGGCGGCGCAGAAGGTTGGTGGCCCGGAACATGAGGCAGGGCTGGCCCTGGTGCTGACCTACCACCGCCTGGGGGCTGAACTGGATGGCCCCCGCACGCTTCTGGGGACGGGCGATCTTAGCCACAAACGCACCTGAAGGGCGGGGATGGGTAAGAGAGAGAGTGAAGATTTACATATCAGTCATTTTCCTTAGAATTAGGTATGTTCTATTTTTTTTTAATCTCAAGAGACCCATTGAAACAAAGACCGAATATAAACAAGAGAGTAAAATAACGAAGATGAAGATCAAACAGCTGTTCCCTCAGCATTGAAAGGTACAACAACAAACTGAGAAAGTGAGAAAGAGAAGGGATCCTCTCCATTAGACAGTACCTGTGATGAAGGCTTCCAGCATGAGCCCCAGCAGCATCTGAACTGCCAGCAGGGCTATAGCACTGGGACAGTCCCCACTGGGGAACATGGTGCCGTACCCTATGGTCAGCTGGGTCTCCAGGGAGAAAGAGAAGGCTGCAGTGAAGCTGGTGATGTGTTTGACACACACTACGTGACCCTCTGGAGGAGCGTTGTGGTCCTCCACCGCCAGGTCTCCATTGAAGTGGGCCAGTAGGTACCACAGGCAGGCGAACAGCAGCCAGTGGGCCACGAAGGAGGTGCAGAAGGCCAAGAGGACCCAGCGCCAGCGCAGGCACACCACTGCCCCCCACAGGTCCTGCAGGGACGAGCCAGGGTATATTTACCCATTCAATTATTGCTGGTTTCCCAGACAAAGATTAAGCCTGATCCTGGTCTAATAATCAAGTTCATTGGATATTCTCAATTGAGAGTTTAAATCCAGGACTAGTCTTAATATATGTCTGCGAATCAGGCGCATAGAGTGTCTGTGTGTAACTTTTGATTTTAAGTTTACTTTTCCATTTAGTCAGCAGCACCTCTTCAACTATTTAGGGTGTGCGTCAACTCATTTATTTTACCTGTAGAGCTAGCAGCCAGGCAGAGGCAGAGGCCCAGGAGGGCCACAGGCCAGGAGAGGGAGGGGAGGAGCGCAGGGCACAGTGACCGTCCTTGGTCACCAGACGCTGGCAAGACAGGTAGGATGGGGATGATGTGGACAACAGGAGAGGGGAGGAGGAGACCTTGTTCCCGTCCAGGTCGTTGGTCATTTTGGTTGTCATGGTTACAGGGAGGTGAGGGGTCGAGGGCAGGCAAGTGGGCAGGTCAGGATAAAGGTATCTGGAAACATGCATAATTATGCCAAGAATCATAGAAGACCATTTATAACAACTTTATAAACATGGACAACTTTGACTTTACAATTCCACTTTGACACTGTTATGCAGTTAGTTATGTACATAGGGGGACAGACAGAGAGAGACAGAAACTTCCAGAAACGTCTAGAATGTTGTTGCAGGTGATTAGAGAAGTACTCAGTGGGGTATCTGTCAGTGGAACACAGCGACATGCAGAGCAGGAATGTGGTGAGTTTAATCTTGGAGGAACAGACTCAGTAACAATCACTACAGTACCATTCTGGGACTTCACTCTCCCTTCTGTTCTCTAGTCTTGTTCAGCAACATGTTAGTATGCTTTATGGATGATCACTTGAACAAATAATATACACCCTCCTCATGTACTGACTGTAGACTATATGATGGCTATATGATTTTTCTGTCAGAACTCGAACAAGGTTTACCAAGAATAGAGTATGATGATGTTTGAGGTTTATATGAGATGAAATGTGCTTTTTATGAAGTCTCTTGATTGCATTGTGTATATATAGCTAGCTGTAAGAGACGAGCTGAGAAAACATTGCACATATATTTTATAAAATGTTTTTTAAGTGCTGTATCTAACTCACATCATGGACCAGAGGGACTTAAAGGGATTGTTCTGTGTGTAACTTTAGCCTGTAAACTGTGAACCCTGCACTGTCTGTAAGTATAGATGGAATATACAGCTAACAAAGCTGTTCCTTTGATACAACAAAAACACTTAAATAATGTACATGTCGAAAGCTGTACAATATCTGTACAGTTCACACAGTAAAATTGTGTTATCGTTTTTCTATTTTTCTGGGTAAGGGATACAATTACACTTGGTAGTAAAAACTAGCCCTGAGCCTTGACTACACATCAGGACAGTTACAAAATATTCAATTGTTGCTAAATGTCGTGGGAGCCTCGCTGGAGTAAGGGATTTTATTCATCAACATTATAATTGTGCAGTGGTGTAAAGTACTTAAGTAAAAATACTTTAAAGTGCTACTTAAGTAGTTTTTGGGGGTATCTGTACTTTACTATTTATATTTTTGACTACTTTTACTTTTACTTCACTACATTCCTGAAGAAAATATTGCACTTTATCCTTCATACATTTTCAATGACAACCAAAAGTACTTGTTACATTTTGAATGCTTAACGGGACAGGAAAATGGTCAGATTCAAGCACTTATCAAGAGAACACGTGGTCATCCCTACTGCCTCTGGCCTGACGGACTCACTAAACACAAATGCATCTTTTGTAAATAATGTCTGAGTGTGGGAGTGTGCCCCTGGCTGTCCATACATTTTAAAAACAAGAAAATGGTGCAGTCTGCTTTGCTTAATATAAGGAATTTTAAGTGATTTATACTTTTACTTTTACTTTGATACACTTAAGTATATTTTAGCAACTACATTTTCTTTTGATACTTAAGTATATTTAAAACCAAATACTTTAAAACTTTTACTCAAGTAGCATTTTACTGGATGACTTTCACTTTTACTTGAGTAAGTTTATATTAAGGTATCTATACTTTTAGTCAAGTATGACAATTGTGTACTTTTCAACCTCTGTAATTGCGTGTCATAAAATGGGGAATATTGAGGCACTTATGTTGGCTAATTCAATGACAGATTCTTTACAGTCAGAACTAGTCACTGGCAAAGGCTACAAGTCAGGTTGCGGAGGCTAGCTGCTAGCTACCACTTCTTCTCTCTAGGGCAAGCATGGGCCTGTTATTACAGAAATTATATAGGGTAATAGTAAGCATGGCTATGTGTTAGCGCAGTAAGAAGTGCTTCATTTTCCTGAGGTGGCGGGATGCCAGCTTGAGAGAGGCCTTCAGAGAGGCCGTCACATGAGGGGCATACGGCGTGCAGAGGAGGCAAACACACACACACACACACACACACACACACACACACACACACACACACACACACACACACACACACACACACACACACACACACACACACACACACATAGACACACAATGACATAGACATACAATCACATAGATACACAATCACACACAAGCAGAGGTTACAAATCTCCCATATCCCCCCATGTCTTTTGGGCCTGGCCCTTTTCTCCTCAGCGTATGTGTGGGATAGCGGCGGCTATCAGATGATGTTAACAAACAGCACTGTGTGGATTGATGAGGGGGCTCAGTGGCTGCTGAGATAGTTTGGGGCTGTTGGTTGGAAATATTGTAGCTGGGCTACACAGCTCCCTAGGCTATAGCTTAGTTTAGCCAACGATGATACTGCAAAATGGGCTGCAGGAGAGTTTTTCCATTTTCCCACAGATAAGCTAATTGTAGATAACATATTACTAGCATGTTATTGAGTGTTTGTCTTAGGTGTCAAAGTTTAAGGGGTATCGGTATATGTAAGGATTTCACCCTCCACTAGCCTCCACTGGTATTGATTACCGCATCTGACGAGTGTTGTTTAATAGCATATGGATGGAAACTCCACTCCCCACTCTATTGTCCAGCTTTACCCCCATCCCCTTAAAGATCCATTGAGAACAAGTGGGGAGAACCTGTTAACCACCCAGAGCTAAACAGTTATAGACACTCAGTTATTTTATAGATAAATCCTGTAAATGCTTTCTCTGTGGTTATAAAACAGAGTTGGACAGGTTGTGCAAGTTGACCTGCCATTGTCCTACTTAGGCCTATATCTAACATGTGTTAAAAATTAAAAGAAACACCCATTTTGTTACTTCTAGCTGGAAAAAGTTGACCTGTTATTTGACTTCTTCAGTCTAGGGTCTCTAAGGGTACAAGCTGTGTTTATGTATTCATTTACATGTACATTATTGACAGTAGACACAGTCTTGGTTAAGTTTAGCTGAAATCTGTGATTCCGCAGGTCAAGTTCTTGCACAATGTTCAAGAATATTGCACAAAATCCATCTTACAATTTAAAGTTGAAAGTATTTTTTTTTTAGTTTCTTTCTGTAGTGATGCACCACAGTCTCACAAGGGCCCAACTCTCTCTCTCTCTCTCTCTCTCTCTCTCTCTCTCTCTCCCTCTCTCTCTCTATGGTCTCTCTCTCTCTCTATGGTCTCTCTCTCTCTCTATGGTCTCTCTCTCTCTCTCTCTCTCTCTCTCTCTCTCTCTCTCTGTGTCTCCTCTCTGACTCTCTCTGCCTCTCTCTGTCTGTCTCTCTCTCTCTCTCTCTCTCTCTCTGTCTCTCTCTCTCTCTCTCTCTCTCTCTCTCTCTCTCTCTCTCTCTCTCACACACAGTCTCGTATCACCCCCTCTCAGTGGCTGGGATCGCCTTACTCCCTGTCTGTCCTTAAGGTTACTCACTGTAGTGTAGCACCAGGGCCAGCGATCACCCCTCTGATGGTGCCCTTTTCAGCCGAGCGCTGATCCGAGGGCGGGCAGGAGGCGAGGCGAGGGGCGGGAAAACCACCAAATCCGTGGGATGAGAAGATGGGGGGTAAATCCCAAGGTATTCCCGAGGTAAAGGGAGGAAAAGATAGTGTCACCCCAGGAACTCTTCGGCGTGGGAGCCGGACTGAGCCCAACACTCTGCTCTTCCGATCTGCAGCTCCGGCTCTCTGCCGAGGATGATTCGATTGGTCACATTACTCTGCATGTGGCCAATTAGTGTTCCCGGAAGGCGAGAGAGGGAGGAGAAAAACCCAAAGAACAACACCTTGTCACTGTTCATTGACAGAGCCAGTTGTAGCTCCTCTGAGTCCTGTGGTTGGTAGGAGTAAATGAGTATAGGAATGATGATGAGAGTGAGGCTCTGGAGGGGGAGTGTGACAACAGGGTGTCTTTGCGTGTGTGTGTGTGTGTGTGTGTGTGTGTGTGTGTGTGTGAGAGAGAGAGAGAGAGAGAGATAGAGAGAGAGAGTGGGGGTAATAGAGTCTGTTGTTACTGTCCATCTGTCTTTCTACACAGACACAAGGGTTTTGTGTTTATCAGACCTTTTGCACTTAGACAGGTGAATAGCTTTCGCCTGTGCAGTCATGTCTAATTGGTGCTTACTTAATGCTGCATTATAAAAGTATTTGAACAGGGACATGGAAGACATGCCATGTTGCAAGTGTTGACTAATAAGACATCCAATTTATCCAACCATAATGTAACCTTTAACCTTAACCTAACCCCTAACCTTACCTCAGATAGTAAGGAATTTGTTTAATCACCACATTGCCCTTTCCTTGAGAGTCATCATGATATAGTGTTGCTATTGCATGTGATTTCAAATGTGGCAGCCCCTTTTTAACCCTACTTCACAGTGCTTATTTGTTACTGATTAGGCTGTAGTAAGCCATATTGCAGGAGTTCAAAGGTCACAGCAGGCCGGGTCTATGGGTGTGGTGCTCCCTAACTTCTTTGCTTGTACCCTATCAACTGCCCAGGAGAGCTCTGAAATGTTGCAAAAGTTCAAAGTTCGAAGAAAGATGACTGGGTAAGAGGAGTTGGAAGAGAGAGGGAGGAGAGGAGGGAGAGAGGGATTGATTGTTCCATTGCAAAATCAACCTTCACATTACTATCTACAGCACTCACACTTTCATTAAGTCTTTCTGTTGCTAAGGTTTGAAATGTTGCAAAAGTTCAAAGTTCAAAGAAAGATGACTTGGTAAGAGGAGTTGGAAGAGAGAGGGAGGAGAAGGAGAAAATAAGGATTTATTCCCAGCTAACAATTCTATTGAGAGATTAAAAAAAATGTAATTTCACCTGTAATTTTCCCCTAATGTTTGAGTGTCCAGTTTTCCGTTAGTGAAGGGAACATGCTATCTCAATCTGGTCTCAGAGCATTTCGTGTTATTCTGTACTCAAATCGGAGACACTCCATTTAATATGATATGTTAAGTTTTGCATGGTATGTATTAATTTGTGGTTGTCCATCATCCATTTCGTATGTTACAATGATATGTTACAAATGACAATTCTTATGATATGTTATGAATTGAAATGTGTACAATACGTTATGGATTAGCAAAACGTACAATATGTTAGTAAATTGGTGGTCTGTTGATATCCCTCTAGTGGTGTGGGGGCTGTGCTTTGGCAAAGTGGGTGGGGTTATATCCTGCCTGGTTGGCCCTGTCCGGGGATTTCGTCAGATGGGGTCACAGTGTCCCCCGCCCCCCCTTGTTTCATCCTCCAGTATCTATTCTGCAATAAGCTATGTGCCGGGGGGCCAGGGTCAGTATGTCCTACCTGGTGTAATTCTCCTGTCCTATCTGGTGTAATTGTCCTGTCCTATCTGGTGTAAATCTCCTGTCCTACCTGGTGTAAATCTCCTGTCCTATCTGGTGTCCTGTGTGAACTTAAGTATGCTCCCTCTAATTCTCACCTCTCTCTCTTTCAACCTCTGAATTCTTTGCTATGAAAAGCCAACTTACATTTACTCTTGGCGATGACCTGTTGCACCTTCTACAACCATAGTGATTATTATTTGACCCTGCTGGTCATCTATGAACATTTGAACATCTTAAAGAACGATCTGGCCTTAATGGCCATGTTCTCTTAGAATCTCCCCCCGGCATGGCCAGAAAAGGACTGACCACCCCCCAAAGCCTGGTTCCTTTCTAGGTTTCTTCCTAGGTTCCAGCCTTTCTAAGGAGTTTTTCCTAGCCACCGTGCTTCTACATCTGCATTGGTTACTGTTAAGGGTTTTTGGCTGGGGGTCTGTATATCACTTTGCGACATCTGCTGATGTAAAAAGGGTTTTATTAATACATTTGATTGATTGGTTGATTGATTGATACATCTACTCAAGTGCCTAGGGAGGAGGGGTTAGGGTATATTCTGGACAGGGATTAACTATGCTGTCACGCCCTGACCTTAGAGAGCCTTTTTATGTCTCTATTTGGTTTGGTCAGGGTGTGATTTGGGTGGGCATTCTATGTTCTGTTTTCTTTGTTTTTGTATTTCTATGTTTTGGCCGGGTGTGGTTCTCAGTCAGGGACAGCTGTCTATCGTTGTCTCTGATTGGGATTTATACTTAGGCAGCCTTTTTCCCTTAAGTCATTGTGGGAAGTTGTCTTTGTTAGGGGCACTATAGCCCTTGTAAGCTTCACGGTCGTTTTTGTTATTTCTTGTTTTGTTGGCGAAATTTTACTAAATAAAAGCAAATGTACGCTCACCACGCTGCACCTTGGTCTTCCTTGAATGACGTCCATGACATATACTGGCCTAATAAGCACGTCCTAGATATATCCTTTATTGGGACAGTGGTAAGGGCATTCGTCATTGCTACTGGTGGCCTGTATTCGAGACCAGCTACGGGAATCACCCTAGTCTCACATTCTTAGCAATTTATGATAGTCCTTTAAAACACACCTATCTGATCGATTTAAAATTAGTCTCTCATTGAAAGATGGGAATCTGTAGGATTTCCCCTTGAGCATGAATTATGACCACATTTCCACTACCTCAAAAATTATTAGTATTTATTAGTTCTATATTGGTGTGCATCACAAAGAGAACTGTCAATGGCAGTTTATTTGCTCGCCAGCGTAGTCTCGTAAGGATAGCACCTCCTCTGCCTCTCTTTCACTTTGTCTTTTGATTCCTGCGGATTAGGGCCTTGTAAACATTTTTGTCCAAATCGAGGCTAGTGATCGCTTTTCTGATGTCCAGAAGCTGTTTGGGGTCATAGGAAATGATAGGGGATACATTATGTACAAAACAAGTTCAAATTAGCGTAAAAAACAGACACAAAATAGCAGTATTGATCCGGATCCTGTAAGATGGCTGCTATCCGCTGCACAAAATAACATACCCCACCAACATTAGAAAACTATACAGAAAGCCCTTAAATCGCTGAAATTAGTCAATCGAATCAATGATGAGAATAGTCAGATTAACCAACACCTGACATGGACATGGTGGTGTAGCAGGGAGATCAGAGTATCATGTAGCAAGAAGTTAGTTCAAATCCCAGACGACATGTTGAATAATAATTACTGTATAAATGAACATGCAAAATGTAATCATCTATGTCAAATATTTAAATTGAAAACAGTTTATATTAAAAGTGTGTCTGAGTATCCCTAACCTTGTCAGCAGAAGAAGAGCTAGGAATGGATCAATGGTTCACAAATCAGAGCAACCATGTTCTGGGTAAGTTTGGTGGGACGTTGATGGAATATTCTTCTAGCCCTCAGAAAACTGGACACATGAATGTTCCTGCAACGTTACCATGAAACATGTCGTAGAACATTAATACATTATGTTCTGCAAACATGGCAACCATGTTCTGTGTATGTTTGGTCCGAATTTGATAGAAAATCCTCCTAACCTACAGAAAACTGGGAACGCTGTTGTTAACTGGGTTGTTCCATTGCAAAATCTATCTTCACATTACTACTGTATCTACAGCACTCACTCTTTCATAAGGTCTTTCTTGGCAGCTTTGAAAACTGCAAACGGAGTCGTGTAATAATGTGTGTTTTGGCTTGTTTCAGATCTCTTTAGAAGTAGAAGTCTTTAGGAAGAATGTGATGTAGGTATTTTGTTATACCTGCTGTTGTCTCTGACTGACACTCTAACCCTCATTCAACATCATTAGTCTGAAGACAGAGGTAAGGTAAAGAGACAGAGAGAGTTAGAGAGAAGGAGAGAAGGGCACAATTAGGTCATTCACCTGCAGCTGGGCAAAATGTTGCCCCCTCCACCTCCCCCTTTCTCCCTCCAACCTTTTTTCTTCTTCTCCTCTGTAGCAAAGTCTCTCCGTGTTTCTTTCTTTTCCCCATTTTCTCTCACTCCCTATTTCCCTCCCTTTCTCTCTCTGGTCTGGTTGGGCTGTGTTCAACTATGCTTGTACAACTCCTTTCCTCCACAGTCCCAATCTACAGCACAACAGCGCTTCCCATTGGATTAGCTCTGATATGAGAAGCTGCTTTTTAGTTGTAAACCACTAGAGAGCAGTATACCCTTTTCCTTTACCGTGGCTTTGTCAGTGGTTTGTAGAGTGGTTTGGTATAGTGGTTTTGGCGTTATGGTGTGACAGAGCTGCTGCATAAAAACCTGACTGTGTTTCAGTGAAAATACTCACTGCTAAGACAGTAACATGCTCTGTGTTCACACATACATAAATCACTCCCTCTCTCTTTCTCTCCCTCTTGCCTTCTCAGTTTTTCTCCTGGTTGGTGTTAGCTGACAGGGTGAATTAAATTCCTCACCCTGGCTCTAAAAAACATACTGCTACTGTAGGACCATAAAACACCCTATAGCTGTAGGCGACTCCCAGCTAACAACAACCACTCCCACAACTTTAGAGATGAGTCTCATTAGGTCTCATTAGGTCATTACCTAACCTTTTCATAGGAATGTTCCAGTGATGGGTTAGGACTGTTTCCAAGAGACCATTCTCTTAATGTCAAACACAACTTATCCAGAACGTGGTGACCATGTTGCCAGAATATTGAATATTAATGTTCTAGACACGTTTCATTGGAACGTTGCAAGAACATTCCTGTGTCCAATGACATTTAAAACATAAGACGTTCTATCATGGTCCACTGGAGGTTTTTGTCAAGTTCCCATCTTTTTCTGGAGACATTTTAAGGACGTCGCCTAGTGGCTCTTAAGAAACGATCTACAAAAAAAAAGTGGTTCTCTACACATCACCCCTGAACCAGTGATCCATTCAAAGCTTTTTGTCTGCAAGGTTAGGGACACCAATACACAATTGAACATCCATGACATTTTTTTACACACTCATGATTTGATTGTGCATATTTATTTATACAGTAATTATTATTCAACATGTCCTCTCCTGGGATTTGAATTCACAGACTATTGGTTCTTGGCATTACAAAGTTCCTGCTACACCACCATGTCTGTGTCAATTATCAATTAATCCCACTGTTCTCACATCATTGATTTGATTTACTTATTTACAAAATGTTAGGGTTTTCTGCAGAGTTGTTTAATCTTCATGTTTTAATGTTACTCCTTAATCACAGTCCCCAAGTCCAGAACAGACTCTGGAAAACACGCAGTACTACAATAGAGCCATGACTACATGGAACTCTATTTCACATCAAGTAGCTCAAGCAAGCAGTAAAATCTGATTTAAACAACAGATTAAACTACACCTCATAGTTTAACATTGACAAGACACAGGTTTTTGCTAACATACATAGAATGTTCCCTTAACTAACAGAAAATTGGACACTCAAACATCATGGGAACATTACGGGTTACATAACAAAAACCATATCCTTCGAATTGTTAGCTGGGCCACCGTTTTCACACAGAGAAAAAGTCACAGTTATACATCAATCTAACTTACTATTTGAACAAATCTCTGATTTCACGAGTTGCTGTGAAATGTCAATGTTTAATGTGCAGTAGTTGCCATCGGAGCCAACACTTTTGGAAAAGGATAGTCATAGGATATTTACCTTAATCCTAACTCAATTGACTTGAACAAAGTATATTTCAAAAATCCCTCCCCCTTCCCAGGACGTCTGTTGCTCCTGTTATCCATTTCAGCCTTAGAGATGGGTACGATCCTCTCATGTATTATACTGTCCTGTGTCAGACAGGTCCCACACACAGAAAGAAATACCTGAAAATCGAATGAAATCAAAATGTACATCAAAACGGAGGGAGACAAGTATCAAAAAGAGTATCAAAAAGAGATAGAGGGAGCTGCTAGAAAGGGAGAAGAAAACTGCCAGACAGTTAGACAGGCTGACAGCTTCCTCCTGCTTTAACAGCCATGCATAGGCCCCAGGGAAAATCCTTGTGATCATCCTCTGCTCTTGTCTGACAAGGTTATGAGAACAGTGATGTACTCAGGGGGGCTCAAAGTAGGCTACTTATTTCCCGTAATAATGGGGATATGGGGCACCTGGTAAGAACGAAGCCCTGTCTGCAGCAGGTAAAGACTTGAAGACACTGCGGGCACATCCATGGTCCACATCCACACGGACTGCTTCACAAATAACAGGGCCCTGTCCAGGACCATCCCAGAGGGAATAGTCGTCAAGAGTAGAAATAGAATTCAAAACCAGGACACAAAGAAAATCAAATCATTGAGGAACATTGGGGTGGATGGGGGCGGAGGGTGGATGGGAGGGATTTATACACATGGTGGAAAAAGATCCCTATCTACAGTGCCTTGCAAAAGTATGCATTTTTACTATTTTGTTGCATTACAACCTGTAATTGAAATAGATTTTAATTTGAATTTCATGTAATGGACATATACAAAATAGTCCAAATTGGTGAAGTGAAAAGAAAAAACAACTTGTTTCAAAAGTTTCTAAGTAATAAAAAACTGAAAAGTGGTGCGTGCGTATGTATTCACCCCCTTTCCTATGAAGCCCCTAAATAAGATCTGGTGCAACCAATTACCTTCAAAAGTCACATAATTAGTTTAACAAAGTCCACCTGTGTGCAATCCAAGTGTCACATGATCTGTCACATGATGTCAGTATATACTCACCTGTTCTTAAAGGCCCCAGAGTCTGTAACACCACAAAGCAAGGGGCACCACCAAGCAAGGTGCACCATTAAAACCAAGGAGCTCTCCAAACAGGTCAGGGACAAAGTTGGGGAGAAGTACAGATCAGAAACTTTGAACATCCCACGGAGCACTATTAAATCCATTATTAAAAAATGGAAAGAATATGGCACCACAACAAACCTGCCAAGAGTGGGCCGCCCACCAAAAATCAGGGACCAGGCAAGGAGGGCATTAATCAGAGAGGCAACAAAGAGACCAAAGATAACCCTGAAGGAGCTGCAAAGCTCCACAGCGGAGATTGGAGTATCCGTCCATAGCACCACTTCAAGCCGTACACTCCACAGAGCTGGCCTTTAAGGAAGAGTGGCCAGAAAAAAGCCATTGCTTAAAGAAAAAAATAAGCAAACCCTTTTGGTGTTTGCCAAAAGGAATGTGGGAGACTCCCCAAACATATGGAAGAAGGTACTCTGGTCAGATGAGACAAAAATATAGCTTTTTGGCCATCAAGGAAAACGCTATGTCTGGCGCAAACCCAACACCTCTCATCACCCCGAGAACATCATGCATCACATTTTTCATCGGCAGGGACTGGGAAACTGGTCAGAATTGAAGGAATGATGGATGGCTCTAAATACAGGGAAATTCTTGAAATCTGAAATCTGTTTCAGTCTTGCAGAGACCTGAGTCTGGGATGGAGTTTCACTTTCCAGCAGGACAATGGCCCTAAGAATACTGCTAAAGCAACACTCGACTGGTTCAAGGGGAAACATTTAAATGTCTTGGAATGGCCTAGTCAAAGCCCAGACCTCAGCCCCATTGAGAATCTGTGGTATGACTCGTAAGGATCGGCCCCTTTTTTCAATTTCTGCCTAAAATGACATACCCATATCTAACTGCCTGTAACTCAGGCCATGTAGCAATGATATGCATATTCTTGGTACCATTTGAAAGGAAACAATTTGGAGTTTGTGGAAATGTGAATGGAATGTCAGAGAATATAACACATCAGAGCCGGTAAAAGATAATACAAAGAAAAAAACTACAGTTTTGTATTTTTTTGTATGATCATCTTTGAAATGCAAGAGAAAGGCCATAGTGTATTATTCCAGCCCAGGTGCAATTTAGATGTTGGCCACTAGATGGTTGCAGTGTATGTGCAAAGTTTCAGACTGATCCAATGAACCATTGCATTTCTGTTCAAAGTTTTGTATCAAGATTGCCCAAATGTGCCTAATTTGTTTATTAATAACTTTTTATGTTAAAAAATGTGCATTCTCCTCAAACAATATCGTGCCATTCTTTCACTGTAATAGCTACTGTACTTTGGACAGTGCAGTTAAGATTGACAAGAATTTTAAGCTTTCTGCCAATATCTGATATGTCTATGTCCTGGGAAATGTTCTTGTTACTTACAACCTCATGCTAATTGCATTAGCCTATGTTAGCTCAACCGTCCCGCAGGGGACCCACCAGTCCTGAAGAAGTTTAAATTAAAATGTAAAATTGTTTTGCCTTGAAGACTGGGCAAAAATCCCAGTGGCTCGTTGTGCCAAGCTTATAGAGACATACCCCAAGAGACTTGCAGCTGTAATTGCGGCAAAAGGTGGCTCTACAAACTATTGACTTCGGGGGGGTGAATAGTTATGCACGGTCTAGTTCTGTTTTTTTGTATTATTTCTTGTTTGGTTCACAATAAAAAATATTTTGCATCTTCAAAGTGGTAGGCATGTTGTGTAAATCAAATGATACAACTCCCCCCCAAAAAAATATATTTTAATTCCAGGTTGTAAGACAACAAAATAGGAAAAATGCCAAGGGGGTGAATACTATTGCAAGCCACTGTACTAGTGGTATTTTAGATACTAATGCTCTGCCATAAGTGACTATTCTGTTTTTGTCTCTCTTTCCTGTCTTGTATGGTAAGACATCTTGGTACACAAATCAGTTAATATCTAACTATTTATCTTTATTTTACATTATTGATATCTATATACAGTACCAGTCATAAGTTTGGACACACCTACTCATTCACAATTTTTCTTTGTTTTTACTATTTTCTGCATTGTAGAATAATAATGAAGACATCAAAACTATGAAATAACACATAGCGAATTATGTAGTAATCAACAACAACAAAAAAGTGTTAAACAAATCAAAATATTTTTTAGATTTTAGATTCTCCAAAGTAGCCACCCTTTGCGTTGATGACAGCTTTGCACACTATTGGTCTTCTCTCAACCAGCTTCACCTGGAATGATTTTTCCAAAAGTCTTGAAGGAGTTCCCACATATGGTGAGCACTTGTTGGCTGCTTTTCCTTTACACTGTGGTCCAACTCATCCCAAACCATCTCAATGTGCAAAGCAGCAGCACTGCATACAGAAACATCATTGTGGAAACTGGAAGTTAAAATGATAACACACAGCCCAACTACACGTACCTCTGGAAAATACAGAAATAATGTGAGATCAATAAAAGTAGTGCCAATCATGTTGGAGGTCAATTAAATAATCAAAATGTGTTGTTTGTACACTACATTTACAGAGGCGGCAGGTAGCCTAGTGATTAGAGCGTTGGGCCAATAACCAAAAGTTTGCTAGATCGAATCCCTGAGCTGACATGGCAAAAAAATCTGTCGTTCTTCCCCTGAACAAGGCCATCATTGTAAATTAGAATTTTTTCTTAACTGACTTACCTAGTTAAATAAATATAAAAAACATGCCAAGTTTTGTCATCGATACCTTGTAGAGACGCCACGCTGCTGCTTTTGTCACTTTGAAGAATCTAAAATCATTTTAGATCTGTATATTTGAAGAATCTAAAATCATTTCAGGTTTGTATAACACTTTTTTGGTTACTACATGAACTACAAAGACCTAAAGTCTTCGAAAGCTAAGTTAGATCACCGACCATTTTGAATCCCACCGTACCTTCTCCACTATGCAATCTGGTTTCCGAGCTGGTCATGGGTGCACATCAGCCACGCTCAATGTCCTAAATGATATCATAACTGCCATCGATAAAAGACAGTACTCTGCAGCCATCTTCATTGACCTGGCCAAGGCTTTTGACTCTTTCAATCACTGCATTCTTATCGGCAGACTCAACAGCCTTGGTTTCTCAAATGACTGCCTCGCATGGTTCACCAACTACGTCTCCAATAGAGTTCAGTGTGTCAAATCAGAGGGCCTGTTGTCTGGACCTCTGGCAATCTCTATGGAGGTGTCACATGGAAACCAGATTCCATAGCGGAGAAGGTACGGTAGGATCCGAATCTGTTTGTTCACTTGTCTTTCGAAGATTTTAGAAAGGCAGGGCAGGATGGATATAGGTCTGTACAGTTTGGGTCTAGAGTGTTTCCCCTTTGAAGAGGGGGATGACCGTGGCCGCTTTCCAATCTTTAGGAATCCAAGACGATACGAAGAGAGGTTGAACAGACTAGTAAAGAGGTTGCAACAATGGCGGCAGATCATTTTAAGAAGAGAGGGTCCGGATTGTCAAGCCCAGCTGATTTGTAGGGATCCAGATTTTGCAGCTCTTTCAGAACATCAGCTGTCTGGATTTGGGTAAAGGAGAAGCGGGGGGGGGTGCTTGGGCCAATTGCTGCGGGGGGTGCAGAGCTGTTGGCCGGGGTTGGGGTAGCCAGGTGGAAAACATGGCCAGCCGTAGAGAAATGCTTATTGAAATGATTGATTATCGCGGATTTATCAGTGGTGTTTCCTAGTCTCAGCGCAGTAGTCAGCTGGGAGGAGGTGCTCTTAATCTCCTTGGACTTTACAGTGTCCCAAAACTTTTTGGAATTAGTGCTGCAGGAGGCAAATTTCTGTTTGAAAAAGCTAGCCTTTGCTTTCCTAACTGACTGTGTTTATTGGTTCCTGACTTCCCTGAAAAGTTGCATATCGCGGGGACTATTCGAAGCTAGTGCAGTATGCAGCAGGGTATTTTTTGTGCTGGTCAAGGGCAGTCAAGTCTGGAGTGAACCAAGGGCTGTATCTGTTATTAGTACTACATTTTTTGAAAGGGGCATGCTTATTTAAGATGGTGAGGAAAGCACTTTTAAAGAACATCCAGGCATCCTCTACAGACGGGATGAGGTCAATATCCTTCCAGGAATCCTGGGCCAGGTTGATTTAGAAAGACCTGCTTTAAGGGAGCATTTGACAGTGATGAGGGTGGTCGTTCCTATGCATCCCTATTGCCCATTGAAAGGGATATCAACCAGATTCCTTTTTCTATGTCTTTCCTAAGGTGTCAACAGCCTTTAGACATAGTTTCAGGCTTTTATTTTGAAGAATGAGCGTGAACGACCACATTGCGTAAGTGGACAGGTGGGGGCTCTCAGAGTGATTTGTGCGCAAAAGCGAGAGGCGGCCATTGTTACTCCCGGTCCTAGTGAAAAGCCAACTGTCTCGGTTGATATATTATCAAATAGATATTTGAAAAAAACCTTGAGGATTGATTATAAAAAACGTTTGACATGTTTCTGTGTACATTATGGATATAATTTGGAATTTTTGTCTGCGTTGTCGTGACCGCTCTTTCCGGTGGATTCCTGGGCATAACGCACCAAACTAACGGAGGTATTTAGATATAAAAAATATCTTTATGGAACAAAATTAACATTTGTTGTCTAACTGGGAGTCTCGTGAGTGAAAACATCCAAAGATCATCATAGGTAAACGATTAATTTGATTCCTTTTCTGATTTTCGTGACCAAGTTACCTGATGCTAGGTGTACTTATTGTTTTGTTGTGCTATCGATAAACTTACACAAACGCTCGTATTGCTTTCGCTGTAAATCATAATTTCAAAATCTGAGACGACAGGGTGATTAACAAAAGGCTAAACTGTGTTTCGCTATATTTTACTATATGAATATGAATATTTTCTAGTAATATTATTTGACTGTTGCGCTATGCTATTCAGCGTTGCTGATGACAAATATACCGGATGGGTGGTTCTAAGAGGTTTTAAGAGGTTTTAATACTAAATCTTACACACACACACACACACACACACACACACACACACACACACACACACACACACACACACACACACACACACACACACACACACACACACACACACACACACACACACACACACACACACACACATAGTTAAGTTGACGGTTAAGGTTTGGGATAGGGCTAAAACAGAAACCACTTCACGGTTCAGTTTATGCATACAATCCAAATGGTTAAGGGTTAATGTTTAAGATGGGGTTAAAAATAAAAAATCTAAAACGAGTGCCTTGCACTGGGATTGAAAACACGACCCTCGGAGCTCGCGGCCTACACCTATAGACCTATAGCGGCTATAGACCTTGAGATGAATATAGATCCTGAATAGGTCTGTAGCTATTGTGAAAGTGAAAGCATGCTCTATACATATAGCTGTGTTGTCTAGGTGATGAGGGAGAGCCTTGAGCTGAAGGTTTCCTTTCACATCCTGTACTCACATTTTAAATAGACTTACCTCAGTGATCAACCTTGTCACACCTGCCCACATAATATGTGGAAACATTACACGCATGATCGTAATAGAGATAGATCAAAAGGGTGGGGGGTTGTGTGTGCGTGGTTGGGTGGGGGGTTCGTAATGTCCGGATGGTCAACCTTCATCTCATTCCTTTCAGAGAGACAGCATTGAAAATGTTTTGAACATAGAATTAGAACCAGATTTTGATGGTTAACCTTTGAGCAGGCATAAAAGGATGTCCATCTCCTTAGAAAGGACAGAGGCAGTGAAAGCGAGAGAGAAACCGAGAGAGAGAGAGATAACGAATAAGACATCCACAGAATGTGACACCATTCCTGTCATAGAGCATTGGGAAAGGGGATGTCAGTTGCACAACTGAATATATTCAACTGAAATGAGTCTTCCGCTTTTAACCCAACCCCTCTGAATTGGAGAAGGGCGGGGGGCTGTCTTAATCGACATCTATGTCATCAGCGCCCAGTTGTTTGCAGTTAACTGCCTTGCTCAGGGGCAGAATGACATATTTTTACCTTGTCGGCTCTGGGATTCGGTCCAGCAACCTTTCGGTTACTGGCCCAACACTCCTACCTGCCAGGCTACCTTGATCCATGAAGAAGCAGACATACTGACGTTAGCATTCTGTAGCCTCAGATTTCAAAGCAGCCCAGTGGTCGATAAGAGGGGAAGGCTAAAGGGCATGATGCCAATATGTTTACCCAGACAGACCTACCCTCCCACTGGCACAGGAATGCTGCGCATGTGGTGGCTGTGTAGGGAGAAAGAGGGGAGGAATGGGGAACGAGGGAGCCTTGTGTGGGTGTCGGTGTGCGGGGGTAGAAGGGTGTGGAGAGTGTGTGCCAGACCTGGGTCAAATACATGTCATACTTCAGCTGCGCTTCATTTTCGTTTGGTCAGAACCACTACTCCCAGAAGTACAAAAATCTCGCTAAGACAATTATAGCTCAAATACTTTCAAGGTGTATACGAGGTAATAGTATATCACCTTCTGAGGCTGCTTACGACTGTTGAAACATTTGTATGTATTCTTTCAGGCGGTGTGTGTGTGTGTAGACACAGGCAGGGCATTGTATAGCCCTGGCTCAAATGAAACCCTACTGATGAGGAGTTGGGAGCCAGACACCAGTGACTCATCACTGAATCAGCACTAGACACTGAAATAAATAAACACAGTCTCCCTGACAGTGTGTGTGTGTGCCCGCATGAGTGTTGTGTGTGTGTGTTATGTGTTGTGTGTTGGGTGTGCATGCATGCGTGTTGTAGGTGTGTATGCTTGTATGTGACAGTATGTGACAGACAGCGTGTCTGTGTTCACAGCTGGTCGGGTTTCCTCCTGCTTCAGTCAATATGAATACAGTGCTGAAGAAGTCATTTGTTGAGGGTCATGTCAAAACACAGTGCTGTCAGTATTGTTTGTGTGTGTTCACTAATATGTCTGCATGTGACTGTTTAACTTGCCTATTTATTTGTTCATTGCTAAGCCAATGAATAGTAATTTGTTAAATCAAAGTACTGAATTGAGGACAGTTCAACCCATTTGAGAAGGACAACATCGGTAATAGACTTTCTCCCTTCTCCTTTCTCTTAGTTTTAGTCTGTGTATCTCCATCTCTCCATCTCCCTCTCTTTGTCAGTCTCTCCATCTCTCTCCCCTTTTTTCTTTGTTAGTCTCTCTTTCTCTCTCGTTCTCTGTCTCATGTCACAGTGAAAGTAGATCTGTGCTGCTGATGCTGATGAGTTCTTGGTCATTTGAACCTGTTGACTTTCCCTACTTAATTTCTTCTCCTGTATTCTCCTGACTCAGTATTGAGGTCTGTTGGTTCTGTTGTGACAAACATCCTGTTCCTCTTGCCTATTGTACTTATTATTCCACTTTTAAACCAGCAGTCCCTCAACATTTTTATAGCGTGACTCACCTAGCTCCTGTCATATTGCTCTGCGACCCACCACCACATAAAATCAATATTTCAACTGCCAGACGTTTTTTTCCCTTAAACCTGCAAGTATGTCCTCGACCCAACCATCTGGAAAACACTTTTGATCACCAATTCTCATAGCTGTCTTCATCCCATTTGTTTACTCTCGTCTGGATCGTTGTGGTTTGGCATGGTCTTGACTCATGTGTAGGAGCCTGTAGATCTGCTGGGATTCTTAAGAAACAATTATAGTCATACATTTCTATTATGGAGGCTACACAAACGCACGCACACACAGACAATCGTGTGTACGGCTGGGCTGGAAGGAGAAAGAAGCAGACATTCCGGGGGGAATAATGGAGCAATCCGTCACATGGAGGGAAGGCATCTGTTTCTTATCCACATAATGAAGGAGTGGAAGGAGTGGGGCATGGAAGATGTGTTGTTTGTTGAGAGGGTGTTCCTTCCTGTTTGACAAACAACAAGTTGTCCAGGTGACTTCTGGGTAATGTAGCTTTGGAGTATGTAACGTAACGAAAATAATGAAAATATGTGCGTAGACTGACTAAGAGCCTGTTGTGAGAGAATTGAAATAAACTGTATTGTGCCATGCCAGCTGGATCAGCAAAGGTACACTTTTTAGTAGCCTAGCGACCTTAAACTTGGCCTTTAAATATATTTCATGCAATTCTACGTTTACATTTTAGTCATTTAGCGTCTTACAAGTTAGTGCAATCATCTTAAGATAGCTAGGTGGGACAACCGCATCACAGGCATGGAAAGTACATTTTTTCTCAATAAAGTAGCTATCAGTAGAGTCAGAGTTTTTTTTTTGGGGGGGGGGGGGTGGGGTCAAGGTGAGGAGGAGGATTATTTAAGATACTGTTTGAAGAGGTAGGGTTTCAGATGATTTCCGAAGATGGGCAGGGACTCTGCTGTCATAGTTTCAGGGGGAAGCTGGTTCCACCATTGGAGTGCTAGGACAGAGAAGAGCTTGGACTGGGCTGAGAGGGAGGGCCAAGGGGCTTGAGGTGGCAGAACGGAGTGCTCGGATTGGGGTGTAGGGTTTGAGCATAGCCTGAAGGTAGGGAGGGGCTGGATAAATTGCAGGGGTTTGATGGCACAAGTGGTTAGCCCAGACAACAGTGAGATGCAGTAGTCCAGACGGGAGAGGACAAGTGCCTGGAAAGAGAGGGCCAAGAAGCAGGCTGCCTTTTTAACAAAACCCTTTTGATTCACCAAACATTTACTAGGGCAGAAGCACTGTGGCCAAAATACGTGATCCAAAGATGAGATTGACAACCATCGCTGCATCACGTACAGCTGTAGATATGTTTTAATGGCTGAACGATCTTTGTGCCTCCTGGGTCAGCCCTAATTCCCTAAACCTGCTGCAGAGCCTCATCCATAGTCTTCTGGCTGTTCTATCTGGCGGGGGGGACCTATCTGGCCGGCCGACTGGCCAGCCTACCAGTAAGTCAGCCTGCCAGATAGGAAAAGCCATCCGGCCAGATAGGACAAGTTGTCTGGCCAGATAGGACCAGTTGGCAGGCCAAATAGGACCAGTTGGCAGGCCAGATAGGAAAAGTCATCCAGCCAGATAGGAACAGTCATCCGGCCAGATAGGACCAGTCGTCCGGCCAGATAGGATCAGTCATCTGGCCAGAGAGTACCAGTCGCTGGTCAGATAGGTCCAGTCGGCCGGTCAGATAGGTCCAGTCGGCCGGCCAGACAGGTTTAGTCAGCCAACAGATAGGACCAGTTGGCTGGCCAGATAGGACCAGTCGGCAGGCCAGATAGGACCAGTCGGCAGGCCAGAGAGGACCAGTCGGCAAGCCAGATAGGAAAAGTCATCCAGCCAGATAAGACCAGTTGTCCGGCCAGATAGGAAAAGTCATCCGGCCAGATAGGACCAGTCGTCCGGCCAGCTAGGACCAGTCGTCCGGCCAGAGAGTACCAGTCGCTGGTCAGATAGGTCCAGTTGGCCGGCCAGATAGGACCAGTCTGCTGGCCAGATAAGAGAAGTCGGAAGGCCATATAGGACCAGTCGGCCGGTCAGATAGAACCAGTCGGCCACCATAGTTTCACTCAACCGACCAGATAGGACCAGTCGGACAGCCAGATAGGAACAGTCGGCTGATCAGATTGGACCAGTCGGCTGGCCAGATAAGACCGGTTGGAAGGCCATATATGACCAGTCATTCAGCCAAACCGGACAAGTCGCCTGGCCAAATAGGACCAGTTGCCCGGCCGACTAGATGGGACCAGTCGGCCAGCCAGATTGGACGGGTTGGCTGGCCAGATAGTACCAGTCAGTCGGCCAGAAAGGACCAGTCGACCGACCTACCAGATAGGTCCAGTCAGTCGACCAGATACTACCAGTCGGCCCGGCCAGATAGGACAAGTCGGCCGGTCCAGTCTGTTGACCAGATAGTAACACTCGGGCTGCCAGATAGGTCCAGTCGGCCAGCCAACCAGACAGGTTCAGTCAGCCGACAGATGGGACCAGTTGGCCAGCCAGATAGTACCAGTCGCCCGGCCAGATAGTACCAGTCAACGGGCCAGATAGGACCAGTCTGCCTGCCAGATAACTCCAGTCGGCAGACCAGATAGTCCCAGTCGTCTGGCCAGATAGGACAAGTCGGACCGATGGGATCAGTTTCAACTTCCTGTTCATAAGTCTGCTCATAGTGAACCACAAACTCACAAACCACTAGGGAGATGGGGCGTGCCCACATTTTGGGTTTATGGCGTTATTTACTTCGAACAACCAACACACAGTAATCTCAGAACTTCTACAGGCAATGTTTTTTTATGTTAGGTTTTCAATAACATTTGGTGTTCTTCTGCCTGGCTGTGATAATTCCAAAAATAACAAAAAAATTAAACTGTCATTGTTCTACCTACCAGAGATTTACCCAGATGCTGCCAGTGGTTTCCGGTCATCAAGAGCGATGCTTAATGTACCTGGAGCTACTCTTTCTTCTGTTTGGTTAGAGGAAACTTAACCCGCCGCTGTTCTTGTGCTGTTCTTGTGCTCTGCATTTGGTTGAAGCTTGCAGCACTTGGAGGTTCCAGAAACTGTGGGGTGACTCCAGGCCATGACTCTGCCTGCGTGTCACCAGGAGTAGTTCCTGTGCACTCTGTCGCATGCACACTCTGCACGCATTACATTCTGGCCTGGTGGATCTTGAGGCCAAGCGGGTTCTTGCAGACTTTGCCGCAAAAACATTCTGCAATCGTAGCCATTCTATTGCCAAATGTCGGTGTCCTTTGGTCTGTTCGACTGGGGTGCTCATCCTACCCCCTCTCGGCCACCCCTGGGGGTATATCTCCATAAGTCGATCTGTAGCTTGCTGTGGGGTCTTTCCTCTCCGAAAATGCAGATTGGGCTGCCAACCGTTGCTGCCCAGGTTGCCGTCTTTCCGTGCTCTCTACTGTCTCTTCAGCCGTCACCACTCTATTCTCGGTCGTCAACCAGTCTGTTCCTGGTCATCACTGGTTGGGCTCTCTACTGTCTCTTCAGCCGTCACCACTCTATTCTCGGTCGTCAACCAGTCTGTTCCTGGTCATCACTGGTTGGGCTCTCTACTGTCTCTTCAGCCGTCACCACTCTATTCTCGGTCGTCAACCAGTCTGTTCCTGGTCATCACTGGTTGGGCTCTCTACTGTCTCTTCAGCCGTCACCACTCTATTCTCGGTCGTCAACCAGTCTGTTCCTGGTCATCACTGGTTGGGCTCTCTACTGTCTCTTCAGCCGTCACCACTCTATTCTCGGTCGTCAACCAGTCTGTTCCTGGTCATCACTGGTTGGGCTCTCTACTGTCTCTTCAGCCGTCACCACTCTATTCTCGGTCGTCAACCAGTCTGTTCCTGGTCATCACTGGTTGGGCTCTCTACTGTCTCTTCAGCCGTCACCACTCTATTCTCGGTCGTCAACCAGTCTGTTCCTGGTCATCACTGGTTGGGCTCTCTACTGTCTCTTCAGCCGTCACCACTCTATTCTCGGTCGTCAACCAGTCTGTTCCTGGTCATCACTGGTTGGGCTCTCTACTGTCTCTTCAGCCGTCACCACTCTATTCTCGGTCGTCAACCAGTCTGTTCCTGGTCATCACTGGTTGGGCTCTCTACTGTCTCTTCAGCCGTCACCACTCTATTCTCGGTCGTCAACCAGTCTGTTCCTGGTCATCACTGGTTGGGCTCTCTACTGTCTCTTCAGCCGTCACCACTCTATTCTCGGTCGTCAACCAGTCTGTTCCTGGTCATCACTGGTTGGGCTCTCTACTGTCTCTTCAGCCGTCACCACTCTATTCTCGGTCGTCAACCAGTCTGTTCCTGGTCATCACTGGTTGGGCTCTCTACTGTCTCTTCAGCCGTCACCACTCTATTCTCGGTCGTCAACCAGTCTGTTCCTGGTCATCACTGGTTGGGCTCTCTACTGTCTCTTCAGCCGTCACCACTCTATTCTCGGTCGTCAACCAGTCTGTTCCTGGTCATCACTGGTTGGGCTCTCTACTGTCTCTTCAGCCGTCACCACTCTATTCTCGGTCGTCAACCAGTCTGTTCCTGGTCATCACTGGTTGGGCTCTCTCAAAGATTTGAAAAATACATCTACCCTGTGTATTCTTCAAACGTGTTAGGGATCTGTCTTATATGGGACACCATACGAAGGAATGACGACTAACATGTACCACCAGACAAAATGCTGATAGGTACAGTATCTGTATCGGCTGTGAATGACAATAGAAGATGAAAGACCAGTGTAATATGTCCACCTTGTTATAGTAGCAGAACACTGTTCTACAGTATTATGTGAAGGATGGTTGATTCTACATGGAACTGTTACACTGGAAAGTTATCACTTTGTTTAGAATATCTACCGAAGTTCATTGATTGCACACTTCTCATATTACTCTGTAGGCTACTGGCCGATTCAAAACTTCCTCCTGGATGAAGCTTGGTCAGTAGCTACAGAGTGGTAGGAAAAGAGTGCCATCTTCCTGCATCGAACATCTGCCTGTATTTATTGAACTCTGCCTGCTGGACCAATGGGTTGAGGCAAACTCTATCAAATCCAGGATGGAGTTCACTCCACCCCTCCTGTGAATAACCTGTGATACATTACATAGATGGAAGGGACTTTATTACCCACTAGATACTTGAAGACATAACCTCACCCATAGAGCTATGAATGTCAGTCTGGGAATTTTACACATCTAGCACCAATGGTCACCTCGCAACCTATCCCAGTGACAGATCCCTTCCACAACTTTTTGGTCTGGCATTGACATAGCAGGAGAGTGAAATGACATTAGATTGAGAGTGTTATCAACATATTCAGTTAGTGACAGCTATTGTGGTTATTCACATCTTTAAATGTAACCTTTGTTTAAATAGGCAAGTCAGTTCTTATTTACAATGACAACCTACCGGGGAACAGTGGGTTAACTTCCTTGTTCAAGGGCAGAACGCCAGAGTACCTTGTCAGCTCAGGGATTCAATCCAGCAACCTTTTGGTTACTGGCCCAACATGCTAACCACTAGGCTACCTGCTATAAATTTTGCTTTACAAGTTATTCACACAAACCAACAGAGAAACACTTATCCCTGCACAAAAGGTTTACACAACATACTGTACAATGCCCCTCACAATATAACATCTCCATATCAATGTTCACATGCTATTCAAGGCCCAGCCATTGACAGACTCTCTCTCTTTGAACAGAAGAGGTGTTTTTTTTTTTGCATAAGAGACGCTTGTTGTTAATATGCCCATATAATCCTGTGTCTATGCACCTCTTGTGCTACTCTGTTTGGGGCTGTTATGGGGCCATAAAGACTTTCTTTGTCTGTTGAACAGAGAGGTAAACTGACACTGAGCAAGCCCCCCAGTCAGGGGAGAAGGTGGCATTGTACTCTTTCAGGGTCTGTCTGTGTGTGTGTGTGTGTGTGTGTGTGTGTGTGTGTGTGTGTGTGTGTGTGTGTGTGTGTGTGTGTGTGTGTGTGTGTGTGTGTAGCGGGTATAGGGGCAGTATGGCTGAAGGCTAAACTAAGTAGGCCTGGTGTGCAGGGTGGCTGGTGGGGATTGGAAGGGAGGACACAGGGGTATTAGTGTGTTGGTTCAGACAAACACATACTCACCTACTTGTCCTCTGCCATTTGCATATACGTACAGTACTGCCTTTCTTTTCTCTCTCCATCTCTCATTTTGTCTCTATTTCTCTGTCTCACTCTTTCTCTCTCTTACACACATGACGAGACTGTATTGAACTGTACAATCTCATCCCCATTCTCTCCTCTATACCACCTCACCACTTAGGATAGCCTATTTATAACCATGTTCAACAAATCACTCACCCTCTAAATTTAGACAGCCACCCGTTAGTAGATAGGCCTATTACATTATAGATGTCTCCTAATATTTACAGAGCATACATCTCCATACCTTGTGCTTCTCAGCAACTTTGGAGCTGTCACTCAGGAGCCCTCGCAAGGAAACAGACAACCTGTCAGTCAGGATTCCACACTAGCAACAGACAACCTGTCACTCAGGATCCCTCGATAGGCAACAGACAACCTGGCACTAAGGATCCCTCGCTTGGCAACAGACAATCTGGCACCCAGTCTCATTCTCAGCACCACCAGAGCATCTCAGAGGACTATGGGAGGAAGGGGCGGCCAAATTGACCCATCAATCAATTTAGCAACGGCAATACATCTCACTTTACTCTCTCCTCAACTGGACATGTATAGTGTCTCCAAACATTTGAACTCTAACCCCCCAAATCCACATCACACACGGCCTTGTGTTGGTGCCTGAACAATGGCTGTCTGTCTGGAAATGCTGCTTTGTTTGACGCTTCTATCTTTCTCTTGCTCTGTGGCTCTACCTGATTTATTTCTCTCTCTCTCTCTGTGGCTCTACCTGATTTATTTCTCTCTCTCTCTCTGTGGCTCTACCTGATTTATTTCTCTCTCTCTCTCTGGCTCTACCTGAGTTCTTGCTCTCTCTCTCTCTCTCTCTGATTTCTCTCTCTCTCTCTCTCTGGCTCTACCTGAGTTCTTGCTCTCTCTCTCTCTCTCTCTCTCTGATTTCTCTCTCTCTCTCTCTCTCTCTCTCTCTATATATATGGCTCTACCTGATTTATTTCTCTCTCTCTCTGGCTCTACCTGAGTTCTTGCTCTCTCTCTCTCTCTCTCTCTGATTTCTCTCTCTCTCTCTGATTTCTCTCTCTCTCTCTCTCTCTCTGATTTCTCTCTCTCTCTCTCTCTCTCTGGCTCTACCTGTTTTCTCTCTCTTGGCATACTTTTTTCCTTCCTTTTTCTCTCTATCTCACATTCTCCCTCTTTGTTTCTCTCTTGCTCTTTCTATATCTTTGTTTCTCTCTTGCTCTTTCTATATCTTTGTTTCTCTCTTGGTCTGTTTATTTCCTGAAACCCATTTTCTTCAATCTTTCTCATGGAAGAAGGCCCTACTTTCCCTACTAAATCTCTTTCTGCCACTTTCTATCTCTCTTTCCCTCTCTCTCTGGGACTGGGGCTAGTCATCTCTGAAAAGGTCAGGCTCTCACTCTGTCATAGACAGGCCTGCTCTAATTTCATTCCTCCACTCTCTCTCAGGAATGCATATTCATTAAGCCGTCTCGTCCCCTCGCTACTCACCATGCTTCAGAGACGCAACACGCAGGAAAATATCCCTTTCCTTCCATCTGGGTTCACTGCCAAGCAGAGGAGTTTGGCCTTCTCCCTCGTACACACATGCGCACACACACGTCTGCGGTGATGACAGGAATAGCTACTCGGCACACTCACAGAAATGGTAGCTTTAATCTCAAGGACGACGTGCAATGGTAAGAGGGAAGAGGAGACGCATTACATCATATATACATTTGTTGCTGTGGTCCTCTTAATGTATAGGCTATTCTATAGACTAGTCTATGTGATTGAAGTCATGTTTTGTGGCGATTTGGTGTTTAAAGGCATTTTATTAGGATCCCCGTTAGCTGTTGCGAAAGCAGCAGCTACTCTTCCTAGGGTCCACACAAAACATGAAACATGACATAATACAGAACATTAATAGGCAAGAACAGCTCAAGGACAGAACTACATACATTTAAAAAAGGCACACATGTAGCTTACATATCATCACATAACAAACTATCTAGGTGAAATACGGGAGAGGCGTTGTGCTATACTATATATGCAAGAGTATGTGGACACCCCTTCAAATTAGTGGATTCGGCTATATCAGCCACACCCGTTGCTGACCAGTGTGTAACATCGAGCACAAAGCTATGTAATCTCAATAGACAAACATTGTCAGTAGAAAGGCCTTACTGAAGAGATCAGTGACTTTCAACGTGGCAGCGTCATAGGATGCCTATGCCTTTCCAACAAGTCAGTCAGTTCGTCAAATGTATGCCCTGCTAGAGCGGCCCGGTCAACTGTAAGTGCTGAATCTTGTTCGCAGTTGTTTTGAACGCACTGATGTCAGAAGTCGGAGATTTCTGAGTTCCCAGTTGTTTTGAATGCATCAACTGACTTATAATTCCCACTTGCAATCACTCTCTCACGATGGTAAGTTGGTGGTTGAAGATATCCCTCTAGTGGTCTGGGGGCTGTGCTTTGGCAAAGTGGGTGGGGTTATATTCTTCCTGTTTAGCCCTGTCCAGGGGTATCATCGGATGGGGCCACAGTGTCTCCTGACCCCTCCTGTCTCAGCCTCCAGTATTTATGCTGCAGTAGTTTATGTGTCGGGGGGGGGGGGTAGGGTCAGTTTGTTATATCTGGAGTACTTCTCCTGTCTTATCCGGTGTCCTGTGTGAATTTAAGTTTGCTCTCTCTAATTCTCTCGTTCTTTCTTTCTCTCTCTCGGAGAACCTGAGCCGTAGGACCATGCCTCAGAACTACCTGTCATGATGACTCCTTGCTGTCCCCAGTCCACCTGGCCGTGCTGCTGCTCCAGTTTCAACTGTTCTGCCTGCGGCTATGGAACCCTGACCTGTTCACCGGACGTGCTACCTGTCCCAGACCTGCTGTTTTCAACTCTCTAGAGACAGCAGGAGCGGTATAGATACTCCTAATGATCGGCTATGAAAAGTAAACTGACATTTACTCCTGAGGTGCTGACTTGCTGCACCCTCGACAACTACTGTGATTACTATTATTTGACCATGCTGGTCATTTATGAACATTTGAACATCTTGGCCATGTTCTGTTATAATCTTCACCCGGCACGGCCAGAAGAGGACTGGCCACCCCTCATAGCCTGGTTCCTCTCTAGGTTTCTTCCTAGGTTTTGGCCTTTCTGGGGAGTTTTTCCTTGCCACCGTGCTTCTACACCTGCATTGCTTGATGTTTGGGGTTTTATGCTGGGTTTCTGTACAGCACTTTGAGAAATCAGCTGATGTAAGAAGGGCTATATAAATACATTTGATTTGATTTGATTTGACTCACAGCTGTCATCGAATGGACTCAAGCTTCTGACTGAGCTCAATTACACACAAATACAGCAATGAGTTTCTCTCTCTTGATGTAATACAAACTTTGAGAAATAACAAGGAGCACCCACAATGTGTTTTGTCTAAAGAAGTGCTTTGTAATGAGTCTCTCAAAACGAACAAATTAAAATGACATGTCCTGACCAAACATCCACAGCATAACGGTAAACCCAGGGAGTTCTTTCAGAACAGGGCAGAATGCTTCAGGAAACAGGGATTCAAGAAACAGGGCTTCAGAAAACAGGGATTCAGGAAACAGGGCTTCAGGAAACAGTGCTTCAGGAAACAGGGATTTAGGAAACAGGGTTTCAGGAAACAGTGCTTCGACAGTGCAAAAGTAAGTGAACTAGCAAGGAATTGCTATCATTTTACAACAGGTGATGATAAGCAGAAATAAGGGAGTACTATCTCTCATAGTAGTCGATGTGAGTTTCTCTTTCAAACAATCTTCTTGTACACAGCTAATAGCTAGCTAGCTACCTAACGTTAAGTGACGCAAGCTACCTAGCTACTGATGTGCAACTCTAACGAGCAGTACAGATGAAGACGAAAATGATCAGGCCTATTGTCTGTACATCTTACTGTAGACATTCTTGTTGAAAACAAGTCTAGGATGGAACTGTTGCTATTAAAAAACAAGTAATTATATTTATTCATCTGGAATAAACTGATTGAAGCAAGATGCTTTTTGAGGCAAACCCACACACAGTTCTGGGTTGCTCATCTACAGCAGGAAGTGGTCTCCTGACTGGCTGAGAAAGCAGTAGATGTTTAGATGCAGTTTGGCACCACATACCTATGCGAGTCAAGGTTCTCAACTCTGGCGTACTTAAAAACAAGTACAGAAACAGAATCAATGCTGAGCATGACCTCCGGGTTGCACTGTCAAAAACTGAGCCCAGAATAGACCTGCTTGTTCAACCAGTCACAAACCTCTCATTAGGACAGTGAGGATGCTTGTGCATGTATGTTTTTTGGTCTACATTTGTGTGATGTGATCAATCAGTTTATTCCAGTTCAGAATAAAAATGATTTATTGTATATTAACACCAACAGTTCCAACGTATACTTTTTTCATCAATAATTTCTACAGTAAGGTGTACAGTGAGATGTACAGTGAGATGTACAGTAAGATGTACAGTAAGATGTACAGTGAGATGTACAGTAAGATGTACAGTGAGATGTACAGTAAGATGTACAGTGAGATGTACAGTAAGATGTACAGTAAGATGTACAGTAATATGTACAGTGAGATGTACAGTAAGATGTACAGTGAGATGTACAGTAAGATGTACAGTAAGATGTACATTTAGATGTACAGTAACATGTACAGTGAGATGTACAGTAAGATGTACAGTAAGATGTACAGTAAGCTGTACAGTGAGATGTACAGTGAGATGTACAGTAAGATGTACAGTGAGATGTACAGTGACATGTACAGTAAGATGTACAGTGATATGTACAGTGAGATGTACAGTGAGATGTACAGTAATGTACAGTAAGATGTACAGTAAGATGTACAGTGAGATGTACAGTAAGATGTACAGTGAGATGTACAGTAAGATGTACAGTGAGATGTACAGTAAGATGTACAGTAAGATGTACAGTGAGATGTACAGTAAGATGTACAGTGAGATGTACAGTAAGATATACAGTAAGATGTACATTTAGATGTACAGTAACATGTACAGTGAGATGTACAGTAAGATGTACAGTAAGATGTACAGTAAGATGTACAGTGAGATGTACAGTAAGATGTACAGTGAGATGTACAGTGACATGTACAGTAAGATGTACAGTGATATGTACAGTGAGATGTACAGTGAGATGTACAGTAATGTACAGTAAGATGTACAGTAAGATGTACAGTGAGATGTACAGTAAGATGTACAGTGATATGTACAGTGATATGTACAGTAAGATGTACAGTAAGATGTACAGTGAGATGTACAGTAAGATGTACAGTGAGATGTACAGTAAGATGTACAGTAAGATGTACAGTGAGATGTACAGTAAGATGTACAGTGAGATGTACAGTAAGATGTACAGTGAGATGTACAGTGAGATGTACAGTGAGATGTACAGTAAGATGTACAGTAAGATGTACAGTAACATGTACAGTGAGATGTACAGTAAGATGTATAGTAAGATGTACAGTAAGATGTACAGTGAGATGTACAGTGAGATGTACAGTAAGATGTACAGTGAGATGTACAGTAAGATGTACAGTGAGATGTACAGTAAGATGTACAGTGAGATGTACAGTAAGATGTACAGTGAGATGTACAGTGAGATGTACAGTGAGATGTACAGTAAGATGTACAGTGAGATGTACAGTAAGATGTACAGTGAGATGTACAGTAAGATGTACAGTAAGATGTACAGTAAGATGTACAGTAGGCCTGATCATTATTCATCTGTACTGTTACTTAGGGTTGCTCTATCAAAAACGGAGGCTGTGTGTGTGTTCTGTTATACGTATGTGTGATGTGATCAATCCGTTTATTCCAGTTCAGAATGAAAATGATTTATTATATTTTAACAGCAACAGTTCCAACCTAGACAGATATGTAAGAGTTTTTAATGGGGAACAACAAACATGAATAGCTATTTATATGGGTTTTTATTTTTATTGTTATTTGTCTATATTGGATTTATTTTGGGCATAAGAGCAATGAATTGTACCAATATTGACATATAGTTGCATGTCCCAGGAAACACATAATTTCTAATTAGGGTCCCAGGCTGAACAAGTGTAAGAACCCCTGTTCTAGACGATTCTGTGCTTCCAACTGGGTGGTAACAGTTTGGGGAAGGCCCTTTCCTGTTTCAGCATGACAATGCCCCCGTGCACAAAGCCAGGTCCATACAGAAACGGTTTGTCGAGGATGGTGTAGAAGAATTTGACTGGCCTGCACAGAGCCCTGACCTCAACCCCATCGGACACCTTTGGAATAAATTGGAACGCCGACTGCGAGCCAGGCCTAGTCGCCCAACATCAT
Source organism: Oncorhynchus nerka (assembly GCF_034236695.1). NCBI lineage: Eukaryota > Metazoa > Chordata > Actinopteri > Salmoniformes > Salmonidae > Oncorhynchus > Oncorhynchus nerka. Next base: position 23,079,472 of record NC_088406.1, on the reverse strand, counting down.
TGCCCGACCTCACTAATGCTCTTGTGGTTGAATAAAAGCAAGTCCCCGCAGCAATTTTCCAACGTCTAGTGGAGGCTCTGCTATAGCAGCAAAGGGGGGAAAAAACTCCATATTAATGCCCATGATTCTGGATTGAGATGTTCGACGAGCAGGTGTCCACATACTTTTAGTCATGCAGTGTGTATAATGAAGTTTACGAAAGTTCAATCAGGAACGCTGGTCTGAATGGCTCGTCACTTTTTATTCATCTAATAAATACATACTGTATAATTTACTTCGCTGCATAAAATGCTTATTTCTCTCAGATTTTGTGCACACATTTGTTTACATCCTTAGTGAGCATTTCTCATTTGCCAAGAGAATCCATCCACCTGACAGGTGTGGCATATCAAGAAGCTGATTAGAAAGCATGTCATTACACAGGTGCACCTTGTGCTGGGGACAACAAAAAGCCAACTCTAAAATGTGCAGATTAGTCACACAACACAATCCCACAGATGTCTCAAGTTTTGAGAGAGCGTGCAAATGGAATGATGACTGCAGGAATGCCCACCAGAGCTGTTGTCAGAGAATTTAATGTTCATTTCTCTACCCTAAGCCGGCTCCAGTGTCGTTTTAGAGAATTTGGCAGTACGTCCAACCGGCCTCACAACCGCAGAACACATGTAACCATGCCAGCCCAGGACCTCCTCATCTGGCTTCTTCACCAGCGGTATCGTCTGAGACCAGCCACCCGGACAGCTGATGAAATTGATTTGCACAACCGAAGAATTTCTGCACAACTGTACCATGCAGATGGCAGACATTGTGTATGGCGTCATGTGGGTGAGCGGTTTGCAAATGTCAACGTTGTGAACAGAGTGCCCCATGGTGGTTGTGGGGTTATGGTATGGGAAGGCATAAGCTTTTTGGTATGCTCTGGATCAACGTGTACGACAGCATGTTCAAGTTCCCGCCAACATCCAGCAACTTATATATTTTTGTTCAGCGTATATGTGAAGGAGAGCGACCCGGCTCTACGTATTTTACTGGTTTGTGACTCACTGACACTGCTGCCGGTTATAGGGGAATAAATAAACCCAAGAGTTAACACACAGGAACTTCATTTAAACACACTGAGGAAGATGAACATTGGGGATGCACACGGAAATGAAAAGTGGGAAAGGTAGTGGTTCTAAAACAGGATTAACAGAGGTAATGCATCCACTGTACACAATACTGTAACTGACAGCACAAGTAGAGAAACAAAGCTATTAACAAGCGCAGGACTGGATGAAAATGTATATGCTACCAGCACATATTTAAGTGATAATGCCAGAGAAACCAGTGTTTGGAGGATAAGTTGGCACGGGTGTTGTTAGGCCCAAACTGTGCCAATATATCCTCCAAACACCGGTTTCGAGAGCATTATCACAACTGGTTACCAAAATATTCATATAATGATTTATTTTGTTAATTTATTCATACTATTTCATCCTTCCACAAGATATTGTCCCGACACAAATCTAGGGTTGCTACCCAAGCCGGCTGGTTGTTCGTTCTGTCGGTTCAGTTGCCAGACGTGACCCAGTCATTCAGTCTCTTTGTTCTGTTCATTAGTTTGTTCTAAATGTCAGCGTGCCTTGACGTGTCCCCCCACTCCTTCTCCTCCTCTCCAGGTGAGTGTGACCTCTGACCTTTGATTCTGGCTCAGCCTCTGATCTCTATGGGGGTCAGCGGAATGAACATAGAGATGTGTGAATTGTCTGTCCTCAGGAGCTCTGGAAGGCAGCAGGAGAAAGGGCTTGGCATTGAGCTCTGCATTGTACTTAAAAAAAAAAAAACTTTCTTCAGAGACTCCAGAATAGCTTTCCTCCAGGCACACCACACCCAACAGTATCTATGCTGCAGTAGTGTATGTGTCAGGGGGCTAGGGTCAGTCTGTTACATCTGGTGTAATTCTCCTGTCTTATCCAGTGTCCTGCGTGAATTTAACTATGCTCCCTCTAATTCTCTCCCTCTCCCTCCACTCTGGGAGGACCTGAGCCTTAGGACCATGCTTCAGGACTACCTGGCCTGATGACTCCATCTGGTCTTGCTGCTGCTCCAGTTTCAACTGTTCTGCCTGCGGCTATGGAACCCTGACCTGTTCACTGGATGTGCTACCGTGTCCCAGACCTGCTGTTTTCTACCGCACCTGCTGTCTCGAACTCTGAATGCTCGGCTATAAAAAACCAACTGACATTTACTCCTGAGGTGCTGGCCTTTTGCACCCTCTACAACCACTGTGATTATTATTATTTGACCCTGCTGGTTGACTATGAACGTTTGAACAGCTTGGCCATGTACTGTTATAATCTTCACCCGGCACAGTCAGAAGAGGACTGGCCACCCCTCAGAGCCTGGTTCATCTCTAGGTCCATGCCTTTCTAGGGAGTTTTTCCCAGCCACAATGCTTCGACATCTGCATTGCTTGCTGTTTGTGGTTTTAGGCTGGGTTTCTGTAAAGAACATTCTGACATCTGCTGATGTAAAAAGGGCTTTATAAATACATTTGATTGATTGATTATCAACTTTTCCCCCCTTCTCGGTTTCCATGCTTCTCATCAGAACGATTGATCAGTATGATAAGGATCTCTCAGATTTATTTACATTAGGACTGAGTTGCACATACCTCAAACCTTAAACTTAACCTCAACCACATAACCTTGCACAAATCATTTACTTACGTCAATGGGAGACTTGCGTGAATGTTCATGTTGCAAACAAATACGTGGAACATTTTACAGAAAGAGTAGCTTTAATCACAAGGACGACATGCAATGGTAAGAAGGAAGAGAAGAGGCAGTACATCATAGGTACACTAGCTGCTGTGGTCCTCTAATAATATAGCCTATCCTCTAGACTAGTCTGTGTGATTGAAGAAGGGTGTTGTTGGAAACAAATATGTGGACCATTTCACATGTGGTTTGCGGAACCTTTCACCCAACTGAAAGTCAACCTCTTCAATAGCACTAATTCTGTGTATACCGGGAGAGCCTCAACCCACAACCCATCACACGCTTTAGGCAAAGTGATATGAATCATCTCTGCAGATGCGGTAGTGATGATTATTCACTGTAGTAGGCGTACTTTAGACAGGGGCCTCATTTATGACTTCGGCACACATTTTACACTAAATATCTGTGAACACTGCTTCTGAAAACACTGCGCATGCACAAAAATATTGAAAAGTATAAACTTGCTGCACGCCGTTGTAAAACTGTGTGCTAATGAACATTATAACTCTGCCTGAATAACGGCCATCATTAACCTTTTATGGTGACAATTAACGCCCTTATTTGCTGTATACTTTGGAAGTAGGACAGACAGTATAGGAAATACCAATGGTGAACTTGATCAAATGTCTTTGGAGTTGTTGCAAGAAGGTTTTCTTTTGCAGTGACATTTGCTGCATCTGACCATTTCTGAAACACAAAAACAATTGCAGATTGGGGATGTGGGGATTCACATGGAAATGAAAAGTGGGAAAGTTAGTGGTTCTAAAACAGGATTATCAGAGGTAATGCACCCACTGTACACAATACTGTAACTGACAGCACAAGTAGAGCAACAAAGCTATTAACAAGCGCAGGACTGGATGAAAATGTATATGCTACCAGCACATATTTAAATGATAATGCCAGAGAAACCAGTGTTTGGAGGATAAGTTGGCACGGGTGTTGTTAGGCCCAAACTGTGCCAATATATCCTCCAAACACCGGCTTCGAGAGCATTATCACAACTGGTTACCAAAATATTCATATAATGATTTATTTTGTTAATTTATTCATACTATTTCATCCTTCCACAAGATATAGTCCCGACACAAATCTAGGGTTGCTACCCAAGCCGGCTGGTTGTTCGTTCTGTCGGTTCAGTTGCCAGAGATGCGACCCATTCATTCAGTTTGTTCTGTTAATTAGTTTGTTCTAAATGTTCCATTGCCATACTGGCTGGCAACGTTCTTATCTCTCGCTTGCTTGCTAGTTAGCCAACTATGGCTAACTTACAGTCACGTCAAAAGTGCAGCCAGAATAACAGCGTTTAAGCTGTTTTCTAGTGACATTTATTTGTATACATCCATAACAATGAGTTAATGAGGCACGATTTCGCCTGGCATAGAAAATGTGCTCTCTCGTCAGGACACTGTTGTTCAGAGGAGCTAGCCAACAACACAGCTAACACAATCACTATATCTAAAGGAAATACCAATGGTGAACTTGATCAAATGTCTTTGGAGTTGTTGGCAGAAGGTTTTCTTTTGCAGTGATATTTGCTGTATCAATCGCAAATTATTGTCGACTGTAGACAGATCGTTTGAATTCGATAATGTTTTGGAATTGACTTTCTCCGAACCTAAATATGCTGCACTGCCCTCTAAATCTGAAACATTGTCTCTGAAAAAAATGAAATACTACATTAGGCCTACTTACAGTGATAGCCTACACATTTCTATGCAAAATACCAACTGTCTGTTCACTTGTTAAATTCTACTTAAGCAATAAGGCACGAGGGGGTGTGGTATATGGCCAATATACCACGGCTAAGGACTGTTCTTAAGCACAACGTTGGCGTGTGTGTGTATGCGCTTGACAAAGTTTCTCTGACACTGTGTGTGTGTGTATGTGTGTGTGTCTGTGTGTGTAGGCGCCAGGGGAAATGGAACATGGCTTTGGTGTGTGTTCAATATGCTTGACCACTGTGGTATAAAGGGAAAAAGGACTGCAGTTGTTTGAGTTGATCAGGAGAGAAGAGACAACACTGAAGAGAGAAGAAAGACAGACAATCATTATGTCATAAATACTACAGTATCCATCCTCTCTCCCCTCAACTCTCATATCGTAAAAAGCCAGGTTGAGAGTACATTTCCGCATCTTCCAGATAAATTCGAAGAAAGTGAGGGCAAATACTTTTTGACAGACTACTGGTGTAAAAAGGCTCGGTTGGCGTACTTCTCTGAAACACAGTATCTTGTTAAAGCACGTCCTTGCTCAAAGCCCGGACGCTGTAATTCACAAGTCCCACACTCTCATGAAAATATCTAATGAAATGCAAAAATAAATTATATGACTCAAACCTTCAGTCATAGTTGTCATTCCAGTTCAATTTCCAGAGGCTCAAGATGTTAATACTTGAGGAGGAGAAAAAGAGAGAAAATCTAAATGAGTTCAACCTTACGTTCCTTCTGCTCTCCAGTGATTTGGCCTGTTCGTTTTTCTCAGGAAAAAAATATCAAGTTTTTATGAACTCGAAGTGCTTGTCATTTCCCAGAGTGCTCCTGAAATATGACCTCACTCAGCGGAGCTCCTAGTAACATACAGGCTCATATTCTCCTCTATGTGGGCCAGCTGGGATTTAGTGTCCCTATCCAATACCTCTCCCTCTCCCCTTCTCAGTCACTAGTTTATTTTTATTGAGACAAGGCAGCCAGTGGGAAAGGTTAAGCGTTGTGCTTATCTCTGTGTGTATGCTTGTGTGTGTTGTATTTATCAGCTCTCTTGTTGACGTTGCCCCGCTGACACATCCTGTCTATTACTTCCTGCCGTAACGGTACAGAATAAAGCCTGACTGACTTATAGAGGGCAAGAGTGGTGGATTGCCATCCTTATAGCATGAATCTCTCCCACAGTCCTCTATTCGTGATTTATAGAGAGAAAGAGTGGTGGATTACCAACCTTATAGCATGAATCTCTCCCACAGTCCTCTATTCGTGATTTATAGAGAGAAAGAGTGGTGGATTGCCATCCTTATAGCATGAATCTCTCCCACATTCCTCTATTCATGATTTATAGAGCGAAAGAGTGGTGGATTGCCATCCTTATAGCATGAATCTCCCCCACAGTCCTCTATTCGTGATTTATAGAGCGAAAGAGTGGTGGATTGCCATCCTTATTGCATGAATCTCTCCCACATTCCTCTATTCATGATTTTTAGAGCGAAAGAGTGGTGGATTACCAACCTTATAGCATGAATCTCTCCCACAGTCCTCTATTCGTGATTTATAGAGAGAAAGAGTGGTGGATTACCAACCTTATAGGATGAATCTCTCCCACAGTCCTCTATTCGTGATTTATAGAGCGAAAGAGTGGTGGATTACCAACCTTATAGCATGAATCTCTCCCACAGTCCTCTATTCGTGATTTATAGAGAGAAAGAGTGGTGGATTACCAACCTTATAGCATGAATCTCTCCCACAGTCCTCTATTCGTGATTTATAGAGAGAAAGAGTGGTGGATTACCAACCTTATAGCATGAATCTCTCCCACAGTCCTCTATTCGTGATTTATAGAGAGAAAGAGTGGTGGATTACCAACCTTATAGCATGAATCTCACCCACAGTCCTCTATTTGTGATTTATAGAGAGAAAGAGTGGTGGATTACCAACCTTATAGGATGAATCTCTCCCACAGTCCTCTATTCGTGATTTATAGAGAGAAAGAGTGGTGGATTACCAACCTTATAGCATGAATCTCTCCCACAGTCCTCTATTCATGATTTATAGAGCGAAAGAGTGGTGGATTACCAACCTTATAGCATGAATCTCTCCCACAGTCCTCTATTCGTGATTTATAGAGAGAAAGAGTGGTGGATTGCCATCCTTATAGCATGAATCTCTCCCACAGTCCTCTATTCGTGATTTATAGAGAGAAAGAGTGGTGGATTACCAACTTTATAGCATGAATCTCTCCCACAGTCCTCTATTCATCCCTTCCTCTCACTCTGTACATCCTTTTCTCTCATTCTCCATCATCCTCACGCTCTCTCCTACTCTCCTCTCTTCTTGTTTCTCCCGGTTGTGCGGCATTTCTCTCAGTTTAAATCTCTCCATCCTCCTCTCCTTCTCCCACTCTCCCTACTTGAAAGTGATATCTCATTCCTTCTCCCGTTCACACATTCTAAACTCTCCCTGTCCAATGTCACTAAATGATAGTTTCTCAGTGAACCAGAAAAAGCGTTGTTTACTGAAGCCTTGGTGATGTGTACAGTGCTAGCCTTCCCCTCCTACACAGTATACGTGATTTACTTTATGGGGCATTGTCAATATCAGCTGTCGGTACTGTGGAAATGGAGGGATGGCGATGGTAGCAGTGCCAACACACACGTGCAAGTGTACACAAATATTACACACACAGATGTCTGCTTCCTCTCACACAATTTCTCACCCATCTACGAAATAACTCAGTCACCCCAGTGGAGGCTGCTGAGGGGAGGACGGTTTATAATAATGGCTGGAATGGAGCAAATGGAATGGCAGCAAACACCTGGAAACCATGGAAACCATGTGTTTGATGTATTTGACACCATTCCACTGATTTGATTCCAATCATTACCACTAGCCACCAACCTGACACACACACACACACACACACACACACACACACACACACACACACACACACACACACACACACACACACACACACACACACACACACACACACACACACACACGCACGCAGACACACATATCTTGCTCACAGATCCAAAATGCTCATAGTCATGTGAGAGTACAACATTTCGAAAAGGCAACCTGAAAGACAAAGGTATTCAGCACCACCAGTGGGGAATCAAGGAGCTGAGAATAACTTATTAGAGACTGTCTGAGAGGGTGACAATGGTCCCTGGCAATCATGATCAGAGGCTGAAACAAAAAAGAAAGAGAAAGAGAGAAGGGGGGACATAGACAGAGAAAAAGAGAGAGAGAGGAAGAGAGAGAGTGAGTGAGAAATAAAGAGAGAGAGAGAGAGAGAGAGAGAGAGAGAGAGAGAGAGAGAGAGAGAAATAAAGAGAGAGAGAGTGAGAGAGAAAGAGAGCGAGAGAGAGAGAGAGAGAGAGAGGAAGAGAGAGACTGAGTGAGAAATAAAGAGAAAGAGAGCGAGAGAGAGAAAGAGAGAGAGAAAGAGAGAGAGAAAAGAGAGAGAGAGAGAGAGAGAGAGAGAGAGAGAGAGAGAGAGAGTGAGAGAGAGAGTGAGTGAGAGGGAAAGAGAGCGAGAGAGGGAGAGGCACACACAGAGAGAAGGGTAGAAAGACACACACACCACAGGATGTTCTCCATGTGTCTTCTGGTTGATTAGCTAGCCTGCCAGGCTCAGGGGCTGTGGCGAGCTGAGGGCGCCTTAGAAGGGCTTCGGGGCTGTGCTGATCTAGCTGGGCCTACTGGGCCGTTCAGCTCATTAAGGAACCAGAGAGCCTCGCTCCCATCCTCCCTCACTGACTCTACTGTTCACAGCCCCAACATGACATTACTGGCCACTGGCTCTGTGCGTTTCCTCTACAGACTGAGAGGGAGAGGAGAACTAAAAGGGGGATAGAGAGAGAGACATTGACTATTGTATCCAGTTTCCAGTCTACTCTGTACAGTCTCCATAGTCACTTCTTATCATCTTTGCATTCACGGCCTACCAACCATCGCCCACTCAATCGCTCCGTCAAATAAACAGCCAGACAGTCCTATTGACCAATCGGTTTTGCCTTTTTCAAAAGCTTGGCCGCTTTTCACAGATTGATCGATGGGCCTTACAGAACTCCCACCACGAAGAGAAGCCAGAGCCCGAGGGCCCCCCTGCTGCTGTGGCAATAGCTCTGACGGACACATGTGGGCTTTGACAACACGTGGCTGTGACTGTCAACTCTGTGTCACTCTGCTCTGTGACATCATTACTCTAACATGACAAGTGCTGCCTCAGGGAGTCAAGGACAACACTGGTGCTAAGGCTTAACTGCTAATGTCTGATACTACCTGGACCACTAGCTACCTCTTCTATTGGGTATCTTTACATTTTTCGATGCTACATTTGATACAGAGACATTACATACATATGGGTACATCAAGTTGCCACTATTATCCATATTTTACACTGCCTAAATTGCCAACACCACTTCACACTCAAATGACTGCAGTGAAGTTAGCATGCTGTGCTACTGTTATCTTGAGCAGTTCAAATGTACCTGCACAACTATAACCTTTGTAGTTCCAATGTGACTTGACTTGTTTCATTATAAAAGTAACTGAAGAGATACAGTATAATGGAAGTGGTAGCGTGCCTTTTCTCCTAGGGTCTCTGTATGGTAAAAATAGCTGAACGTTAGACAGGAGAATATAAATTATTCTGCTACATTAAAATACTAGGTCCAACTCCTTACCTCATAACCACAAGACATAGAGAAAGAGACAAAGAGAGCAAGATAAAGAGAGAAAGAGAGAGAGCGAGAGAGAGAGAAGGAGAAGAGCAGAATCTCTCTGATGCACAAGAAAGGAGAACTGCAGTGAGCTCCAAAAGTATTGGGACAGTGAACTTTTATTACTCTGTACTCCAGCACTTTGGATTTGAAACTATACAATGATTGTGAGGTTGAAGTGCAGACTCTCACTTTTAATTTAAGGGTCCTTTCATCCATATCAGGTGAACAGTTTAGAAATTACAGCACTTTGTGTAGTCTACTTCTACATGAATGTGGGTGCTACCATGATCACAGGCATTCCTGAATGAATCGTGAATAATGATGAGTGAGAAAGTTACAGACACACAAATATCACACCCACAAGACATGCTAACCTCTTACAATAACAGGGGGGTTAGCAATTTTAGGGGGGTATATGATATTTGTGCATCTGTAATCATTGCATGCTAGGAATATGGGACCAAATACTAAACTTTTGACAACTTTAATACACATATAAGTGAATTTGTCCCAATACTTTTGGTCCCCTAAAATGAAGGGACTATGTACAAAAAGTGCTGTAATTTCTTAATAGCTCACCCGATATACCCTCAAATTGAAGATGAGTACAAAGTGCTCAGAGACAAAAAAATAGAACATGTCACTTTCCCAATACTTTTGGAGCTCACTGTACATTATAACTGAATAAATATCTACCTAACATTCTAGCACTAGTGTGGATCCATGGAGATATCCCACCTGACCGTAAGTTATTACCATGTGGCCTATTCAGTTGCATTGTGGGCTGCAGTTTGTGTCTGCAGTCTCAGAAGTAGGACAGGACAGCTTTAGCCTCAGGCCCAGTTTGGCCCTGGCAGGCTTCCATCCCCTCCTCCTATCTTTATTAATGCAGAGGGGATGAATAAATTAACAAAAAGGAGGATGTCTGTCTCTACCTGTCTACCTGACTATCTGTGTACCTGTCTCACCTGTGTGTGTAACCTCACCTGTTACACATCATCACTACCTGTGCAGGCTAACCTGTTACCAACCTTTTACATCACTGTTACATTGAGTCTTGCTACTGCACCCTGTGCCCTGTGCTCCGTCCATAGATCTGGAACTACACACAGAGGTAAGTCTGCGCTGTCCCTTTGCACTGCCAAAATTGCCCTTATTGATACTGTATGGACCAGTCCTTCCCTATCCTATAGGTAAATGGACATGTCTGGCCTATCTGGATGGTGTGTGTGTGTGTGTGAGAGAGAGAGAGAGAGAGAGAGAGAGAGAGAGAGAGAGAGAGAGAGAGAGAGAGAGAGAGAGAGAGTGTTGGGCCCTTGGCTCTTGGAGGGAGTCTTCGGGTTTGAGCTGAACTGCTGCATTAGAAAACACTGCAATCCTCTTAATGACACCCCCCCCCCACACACACACACTGGCCCTGCCAAGTCTCCTCTTCATTGACTTTGGCTGTCCCCCAGCTCAAGACTACCTCACAGACCACAGGGTGTGTCTGAGGCCAAGCAGACATACAGCAGGCAGGGAGTTCTCATAAAGAAGGGTTGGGAGCAGAGTTTGGGTGTAGGGATGTGGAGCTGAGATGATGTGGTTTGGGAAGTTTGTATTAGAACCCCCATTTTTTGGGGGGTTGCCCTTAAATATTACTTTATTATAATTTGCTAACATTACACATCAATTGTAGAACGTAACTGTCTCTTGTAGAATTTACTTAACTTGGCGGAGCTTGATATGCACCAGATTCATTATTGTAGTGTAGAACTAACCAAATTTACTTTTGACAAGGTTTGCTGGGAAAGGGGGCACTGTTTTAGTGAAGGACACCGGGTGCTAGCTAGTTAGCTAGGAGGACTCCGGTACACACCAGGTGGGGGTGACACCGGTAGACAGTGTCTTTCACCCCCGAAAAACTCAGATAATACTTTTATTTCTCTTTTGACTCACGTTTTAATACTGTATCATAGACAATCAGGGGAAATCCAGAATGGCAAAAGTATCACAGAAGCATGAAGACGACGTGCATGTTCCTGCAGATGCAGGAAAGCCTACATGCAGAAACTCCCCGAATTGCGGGCCGCAGTCACACACTATTGATTGTGGGCGCCTAAAACCAGAAAGACGTCACAAACGGAGAGACAATCTTTGAAGGAATTGATCCACCATCTTTTTTGGAGGCATCCATATGGTAGACTTTGGTTAGCAAAATTAATTATATTATCGTCTGTTAAAATGCAAGGGAGTTATGTGTATATATGTTCTTATACTGTTGTTTTAGAACATATTTTATTGCAGACATTGATTATTGAGCCGTTCATTGCTTCTTAACGTGTAGCTAGGTAGCAAGCTAGTTCATTCAGCTAGCGCTACTCCGGTGAGACTTGCTAGCTTGTCATCCGCTAAAACTCAATAAAGACATGTTTTAGTACACTTTTGTCACGTGTGCTCCCTCTCCGGCCTCTAGGTCACCATGCTGCTCGTTTATGGCGCACGACTGTCACCATTGTTACACGCATTTGTGCATAATGACACTCACCTGGACTCCATCACCTCCTTGATAACCTGCTCTTTATATGTCTCTCCCTTTGGTTTCTTCCCCAGTCGTCATTGTTCCTGTTTCATGTCGGTGCGCTGTTTGTGTTTCTTGTTTTGTTTATTTATTCAAATGTATTCACTCCCTGAACTTGCTTCCAGACCCTCAGCGTACATCGTTACAACTTAATTGAAGAACACACATATAGTTGTGTACACTCATTGAACTGTCTTTAACATGTAGATAGTTCATTTGATTAATGTCGGACCGTGTGTATCGATGCAATTGTATGTGTATATATTTGTATTTATTAGGGATCCCCGTTAGCTGCTGCCAAGGCAGTAGCTACTCTTCCTGTGGTCCAAACACATTAAGGAACTTACATTACATATAAAAGATATTGACTCATGTGGCTCTTTTTAGAGAGGGGAGGAAAGAGAAACACGAGGTTAGCTAGCAAAGTTCAGCTGGTTATATGCTACCAGTTGGAATTTTTTCAAATGCTGAAGTGTTAAATCATGATATTTGATTGGTCATAGCTCTAGAAAGAGGCCGAGTTCCCGACTTACAATTCCGAATTGGATGACCGTTCAAAATGTATTTCCCAGTTGGAGCTCGTTTTTTTTGGAATTCCCATTTGTCTTGAACTCACTGAAGTCAATTTTTCAGTTCTGAGTTAACAGTTGCTTTGAGCGCTGTACAAATCATGCTTTATTAACAGCATGGCCAAGGTTGAATGTTAATAATTTTTTACTTGGAAAAGAGTCACTTAATCCCAGATTTGGGACCACACAGCCACTCCACTGAATAGCAGGCTAGTGATTGCTTTGCAATGCTTGCAGTTAGCCACTGTCACTGATTCCTTCCAAACCACTCTCTGTTGAATTTACGATTTCCAACTTGTTATGCTAGGTTTATTTCCAATGGCTGATGAGCACCGATACTTCCCTTCATTATTTCTCTTCATATGACAAGGATTAAAAAGGATTTGTCAGTAGATTGTCGACTTGATTCATGATGATAACTGCTAGCTAAGATTTTGAAAGTATTAGTCCAATCAATGCTAATGTATATATAACGTGATTTGACGTCATTTTTATCTGTGGTCAATGACCTTGAGCCTTCTTGGATGGGCATTTCAAATGTAACTTGGCTCCCGAGTGGAGCAGCGTTCTAAGGCACTGCATCTTAGTGCAAGAGGCATCACTACATTCCCTGGTTCGAATCCATGCTGTATCACATCCGGCCGAGGTTGTGAGTCAGTTAGAGCGGCGCACAATTGGCACAGCGTTGTCCAGGATTTGCTGGGGTAGGCCGTCATTGTAAATAAGGGCTTGTTCTTGACTGACTTGCCTATAGTTAAATAGATGAATACAAAACTCTATGGCAGCACCCAAGGGGCTTGAATTTTCGAAGTCTACCATTAGACTTGGCAATGACGTACTGTCCCCACGAGTCGCGCAACTAGAGAACATTACCAACACCTACGCTACGTATTTTCCGCTGGCTGCCCTACTACAGAAAGCACTGAGCTGGGCTGAAACGCCTGCATTTTGGAGCTGCCTTACTGAAGAAAGCACTGAGCTGGGCTGAAACACCTGCATTTTGGAGCTGCCTTACTGAAGAAAGCACTGAGCTGGGCTGAAACACCTGCATTTTGGAGCTGCCCTACTACAGAAAGCACTGAGCTGGGCTGAAACACCTGCATTTTGGAGCTGCCTTACTGAAGAAAGGACTGAGCTGGGCTGAAACGCCTGCATTTTGGAGCTGCCTTACTGAAGAAAGCACTGAGCTGGGCTGAAACGCCTGCATTTTGGAGCTGCCTTACTGAAGAAAGCACTGAGCTGGGCTGAAACGCCTGCATTTTGGAGCTGCCTTACTGAAGAAAGCACTGAGCTGGGCTGAAACGCCTGCATTTTGGAGCTGCCTTACTGAAGAAAGCACTGAGCTGGGCTGAAACGCCTGCATTTTGGAGCTGCCTTACTGAAGAAAGCAAAAAAGAGACCATGTTTGTAAGCGGCTTCATTAACTCAATGATTTTTTAAACATTATTTGCAAACTGATACGTGACATGTATTAATGCCAAAATAATATGCAAAACAGGTAACAATGTTTAGCTAAAAATGACGGGTCGCCATTGCTTGTAATGCTATTGTACCCCACTGCCTGCTGGATGACTCCTAGTCCCTATCATCTGGTGACACTGATGATACGGTCATCCTCGTGACACTGATGATACGACCGCACTGTCTTTCTCCGAGTCCACATCATCAAGATCTTCTGCATTGCCAGATGTCTTTTGTGTATCCCATTCCTCATATGATGCAGAGATTGAGCTTGACTGGGGCTAATGAGACACTTCCTTGTGGACATTTTCAGTTATCCATTTCCAGCCCATGCAGCAGTGCCTTGACTTACTGTTTAGTTTGGACACACATTTCGGACACGGTTTGGTATCATGCATTTATCAAAGCACTTTTATGTTCAGAACAGATTTTTATAGTTGAGAGAGCGCAGCTTCTCCACACTTAAATCCCAGAAGTGTGCACTCATTTACTCCCCCTGTTGCTATAAGCCTTTGATTGTTGCCAGCATGGCTCAAGGAATTTTTCAGGAATTAATCCTTATACCATATTATTAATTTTCAATCCACGAGTATGTACCAATCCCAAACTGTCCCCTAAACCCTATGCACTTCTGGAGATCTGTGAGAATTGGATTGGTACAAGCAAAATGTTGTAACTTTTACCTAGGGAATCAAGGTTGAGCTATTACCAAATTGATTACACCGTCAAATCACCTCAGATCTCCAGAAGTGCATAGAGCGTAAGGTTTTGGGGAAGATTTGGGATTGGATCACAGTGTGTATGTGTGTGTGTATGTATGTGTATGTGTATGTGTATGTATGTGTATGTGTATGTGTGTGTGTGTATGTGTGTGTGTATGTGTGTGTGTGTGTGTGTGTGTATGTGTGTGTGTGTGTGTGTGTATGTGTATGTGTATGTGTATGTGTGTGTGTATGTGTGTGTGTGTGTATGTGTGTGTGTTTATGTGTGTGTGTGTGTGTGTGTGTGTGTGTGTGTGTGTGTGTGTGTGTGTGTGTGTGTGTGTGTGTGTGTGTGTGTGTGTGTGTGTGAATGTTGGACATGCTTTCATGTGTTAAATGTTGCACTGGTTTTGTTTCATGCTTTTATCAAAGCTCATGTTCAGAAAATATTTGTATAATTAAGAGAGCTTGGCTTCTCCACCCTTAACTCCCAGAAGTGTGCTTGTTGTTCCATTTCATGTGTACGCCCAATGGCGTGAATTCATGGATGCCAAGGCCCAAAAAATTGACCAAGAAAAAAAGAACCCATGTAAAATAGTGTATCTTTCCTCTCTGTGTTTCATAATTGTCCTTCAATTCGCAAGAGGCTGAAAGCATTTCACTGAAGAAAGCATCCGAGTGATCGAAATAGCCCCGCTCTCTCTCTGTATGTGTAGCCCATCTATCTGATGCTGTCTGGTCAAAAAGAGAATGATATTGTTGCCACCCGTAGCATTGAATGCAAGGGAAGACAGCGAGAATTTGAACTCACAATTTAAAAAAATACAATAATAGCCAATCAGCGTTAAGATAAACAGGGTGAGCTTAACGGTGAATGGTCCTGGCGCACCAAAAAAAGTGTAAGGGGAAGTTTGGATTTGGCTTCACACCAATTATATCACTTCAAGACAAACGTCATTGACAGAAAGAAACTAGAATTTGTTACATCTCGTTGTGTGTCCTCCGGGGGCTAGCTAGCTAGCTAAAATTGTATCTTTCCTAAATTAGCCATGGACGGAGATAGGGATTTGGACATGTGGTTTTACTTAATTATCCGTACTGGCTAATGATTATAACAGCAATTCTGATCCAACCATAGATTCATACATTGTGCCTAAGTTCAATAAGTTCAATATGTAGCACGATGTAGTAGACTAATGTTAATTTGCTGGCTAATTGTTGCCCATGAAAAGAAGTGAGGTTAGTGAGCAAGCATTTTAGCCAGGTAGCCTAGGACAACAAACCTAAAAGTGTGTACTCTATGACAGAGTCATAGGCAGTTTCGACAACCTGAAAGAGAGGAGGAATGCATTGGTGTACTTAGGCACACACACACACACACACACACACACATAAGCATAGGTGATTTGATGATGTTGAAATGTTGATGTTGAAATGGTGCTGGAATAGTGTGGTTGAATTTATTCTCCCGCTGTGTCTTCTTATTGTCTCGGCCTTAGGCCTACATATCATGGTGGCAAATCGAATCAAATTTTTATTTGTCACATGCGCCAAATACAACCTTCCAGTGAAATGCTTACTTACAAGCCCTTAACCAACATTGCAGTTTTAAGAAAAATAAGTGTTAAGTAAAAAATAAAAAAGAGAAAATCTAAGTTTCAAATAATTAAACGTCAGTAGTAAAATAACAATAGCGAGGCTATATACCGAGGGTATCGGTACAGAGTCAATGTGCAGGGGCACCGGTTAGTTGAGGTAATTGTGGTAATATGTACATTTAGGTAGAGTTAAAGTGACTATGCATAGGTAATAAACAGAGAGTAGCAGAAGCGTAAAAGAGGGGTCTGGGTAGCCATTTGATTAGCTGATCAGGAGTCTTATGGCTTGGGGGTAGAAGCTGTTAAGAAGGCTTTTGGACCTAGACTTGGCACTCCGGTCTATGACTAGGGTGGCTGGAGTCTTTGACACTTTTTAGGGCCTTCCTCTGACACCGCCTGGTATAGAGGTCCTGGAAGCTTGGACCCAGTGATGTACTGGGCCGTACACACTTTTCAGTCTCCTGAGGGGGAATAGGCTTTGTCGTGCCTTCTTCAAGACTGTCTTAGTGTGTTTGGACCATTATAGTTAGTTGGTGATGTGGACACCAAGGATCTTGAAGCTCTCAACCTGCTCCACTACATCCCCATCGATGCGAATGGGTGTGTGCTCGGTCCTCATTATCCTGTAGTCCACAATGATCTCATTTGTCTTGATCACGTTGAGGGAGAGGTTGTTGTCCTGGTACCACACGGCCAGGTATATGACCTCCTCCCTATAGTCTCATCGTTGTCGGTGATCAGACCTACCACACCACACCCCAAGTGCCCTCACCTCCTCCCTGTAGGCTGTGTCGTCGTTGTTGGTAATCAAGCCCAGTACTCATCCGAAAACTCGATGATGGTGTTGGAGTTGTGCCTGGCCATGCAGTCATGAGTGAACAGGGAGTACATGAGGGGACTGAGCACACAACCCTGAGGGGCCCTCATGTTGAGGATCAGCGTGGTGGATGTGTTGTTACCTACTCTTACCACATGGGGGGTGGCCCACCAGGAAGTCCAGGTTCCAGTTACAGAGAAAGGTGTTTAGTCCCAGGGTCTGTAGCTTAGTGATGAGTTTGAGGCACAATGGTGTTGAATGCTGAGTTGGAGTTGGAGTGGGTCTAGGGTTTCTGGGATAATGGTGTTGATGTGAGCCATGACCAGCCTTTCAAAGCATTTCACTGCTATAGATGTGAATTCAACGGTCGGAAGTCATTTAGGCCGGTTACCTTAATGTTCTAGGGCACAGGGACTATGGTGGTCTGCTTGAAATATGTTGGTATAACAGACTCAGTCAGGGATAGGTTGAAAATGTCAGTGAATACACTTGCCAGTTGGTCAGCGCATGCTCGGAGTACACATCCTAGCAATCCGTCTGGCCCTGCGGCCTTGTGAATGTTGACTAGTTTAAAGGTCTTTCTCACATCGGCTACGGAGAGCGTGATCACACAGTCGCCCGGAACAGCTGGTGCTCTCATGCATGTTCTAGTGTCACTTGCCTCGAAGCGAGCATAGAAGTAATTTAGCTTGTCTGGTTGGCTCGTGTCACTTGGCAGCTCGCGGCTGTGCTTCCCTTTGTAGTCTGTAATAGTTTGCAAGCCCTGCCACATCTGACGAGCGTCAGAGCCTGTGTAGTACAATTCAATCTTAGCCCTGTATTGAAGCTTTGCCTGTTTGATTGTTTGTCGGAGGGCATAGCGGGATTTCTTATAAGCTTCCGGGTTATAGTCCCACTCCATGAAAGAGGCAGTGCTACCCTTTAGCTCAGTGCGGATGTTGCCTGTAATCCATGGGTTCTGGATGGGGTATGTACGTACGGTCACTGTGGGGACGACGTCATCGATGCACTTATTGATGAAGGGTGGCTTCACTGGACTCTATGTAAACTGGAAACCATATATCCTGAGGCTGCATTTAATGTAGCTAGGGAGTTTTAAAAAAAGCTAATTTGAGAACAAGGATTCCTAAATTCTATCAGCATATGGATTGCACTATGCTCAAAGGTAATACACTCGACCACAGCTACTCTAATTTCTGCGATGCATTCAAAGCCCTCCCCGCCCTCCCTTCGGCAAATCCTTCAACAATGCCATCTTGCTCTTACCGTCTTGTAGGTAGAAACTCAAACAAGATGTACCAGTGACTAGAACCATTCAATGCTGGTCTGACCAATCGGAATCCACGCTTCAAGATTGTTCTCGTGTACTGGGATATGTTCCGGTCAGCCACAGAGAACAACATCAACCTGTACGCTGACTCGGTGAGTGAATTTATAAGGAAGTGCATTGGAGATGTCGTACACACCGTGCCTATTAAAATCCTACCCTAACCAGAAACCGTAGATGGATGGTGGCAAAACTGAAAGCGCGAACCATGGAAAGTGGTCTGGGAATATTGCTGAATATAAACAGTGTAGTTATTCCCTCCGCAAGGCAATCAAACAATCAAAATGCCAGTACAGGGACAAAGTGGAGTCGCAATTCAACGGCTCACCGGATCACCGACTACAAAAAGAAAACCAGCCACATCACAGACACCGATGTCACGCTTCCAGACAAACGAAACACCTTCTTTGCCCGCTTTGAGAATAATACAGTGCCACCGTTGTGGCCCGTAAACAAGAACTTTGCACCCCCCTTCTCCTTCTCTGTGGCCGATGTGAGTAAAACGTTTAAATGTGTTTACCCTGCTGGCCCAGATGGCATCCCTAGCCGGGTCCTCAGAATACGCGATAGACCAGCTGGCTGGAGTGTTTAAGGACATATTCAATCGCTCCCTATCCCAGTCTGCTGTCCCCACATGCTTCAAGATGGCCACCATTGTTTCTGCACCCAAGAAGGCAAAGATAACTGAACTAAATGACTACCGCCTGTAGCACTCACTTCTGTCATTACGAAGTGCTTTGAGAGACTAGTCAAGGATAATTTCACCTCCACCTTACCGGCCACCCTAGACCCACTTCAGTTTGCATGCCGCCCTAACAGGTCCACAGACAATGCAATCGCCATCACACTGCACACTGCCCTATCCCATCTGGACAAGAGGAATACCTATGTAAGCATGCTGTTCATTAACTACAGCTCAGCATTCAACACCATAGTACCCTCAAGCTCATCATCAAGCTGGAGGCCCAGGGCCTCAACTCCGCCCTGTGAAACTGGGTCCTGGACTTTCTGACGGGCCGCTCCCAGGTGGTGAAGGTAGGAAACAACATCTCCACCTCGCTGACTCTCAACACTGAGGCCCCACAAGGGTGTGTGCTCAGCCCCTCCTGTACTCCCTGTTCACCCACAACTGCATAGCCATGCACACCTCCAACTCAATCATCAAGTTTGCAAATGAGTACTGGGCTTGATTACCAACAACGACGACACAGCCTACAGGGAGGAGGTGAGGGCACTTGGGGTGTGGTGTCAGGAAAACAACCTTTCACTAAACGTCAACAAACCAAAGGAAATTATTGTGGACTTCAGGAAACAGCAGAGGGAGCACCGCTCTATCCACATGGAAGGGACAGCAGTGGAGAAAGTTCCTTGGCATACACATCAACGACAAACTGAAATGGTCCACCCACACAGACAGTGTGGGGAAGAAAACGCAACAGTGCCTCTTCAACCTCAGGAGACTGAAGAAATTTGCACCCAAAACCCTGACTAACTTTTACAGATCCACAATCGAGAGCATCCCGTCGGGCTGTATCAAAGCCTGGTACGGCAACTGCTCCGCCCTGAAATGCAAGGCTCTCCAGAGGGTGGTGCGGTCTGCACAACGTATCACAACGTATCACCGGGGGCAAACTACCTGCCCTCCATGACCCCTATAGCACCTGATATCACAGGAGGGCAAAAACAAACATCAAAGACAATAACCACCCAAGCCACTGCCTGTTCACATCGCTACCATCCAGAAGGCGAGGTCAGTACAGGTGTATCAAAGCTGGGACCGAGAGACTGAAGAATAGCTTCTATTTCAAGGCCATCAGACTGCTAAACAGTAATCACTAACTCAGAGAGGCTGCTGCCACTTCAACAATTGGATCACTTGTCACTTTAAACAATGCCACATTAAATAATGCCACTTTAATAATGTTTACATATCTTATACTATACTCATATCATATTATATTTTATACCACCTACTGCACCTTACCTATTCAGCTCGGCCATCGCTCATCCATAAATGTATATGTACATATTCTCATTCACCCCTTTTAGATTTATGTGTATTAGGTAGTTGTTGGGGAATTGTTAGATGATTTGTTAGATATTACTGCACTGTCGGAACCAGAAGCACAAGCATTTCGCTACACTTCCATTAACATCTGCTAATCATATATGCAGTGGGGCAAAGAAGTATTTAGTCAGCCACCAATTGTGCAACTTCTCCTACTTAATTTTCATCATATGTACACTTCAACTATGACAGATAAAATGAGAAAAAAAATCCAGAAAATCACATTGTAGGATTTTTAATGAATTTATTTGCAAATTATGGTGGAAAATAAGTACTTGGTCAATAACAAAAGTTTCTCAATACTTTGTTATATACCCTTTGTTGGCAATGACAGGGGTCAAACGTTTTCTGTAAGTCTTCACAAGCTTTTCACACACTGTTGCTGGTATTTTGGCCCATTCCTCCATGCAGATCTCCTCTAGAGCAGTGATGTTTTGGGGCTGTTGCTGGGCAACACGGACTTTCAACTCCCTCCAAAGATTTTCTATGGGGTTGAGATCTGGAGACTGGCTAGTTCACTCCAGGACCTTGAAATGTTTCTTACGAAGCCACTCCTTCGTTGCCCGGGTGTGTTTGGGATCATTGTCATGCTGAAAGACAAAGCCACGTTTCATCTTCAATGCCTTTGCTGATGGAAGGAGGTTTTCACTCAAAATCTCACGATACATGGCCCCATTCATTCTTTCCTTTACACGGATCAGTCGTCCTGGTCCCTTTGCAGAAAAACAGCCCCAAAGCATGATGCTTCCACCCCCATGCTTCACAGTAGGTATGGTGTTCTTTGGATGCAACTCAGAATTCTTTGTCCTCCAAACACGACGAGTTGAGTTTTTACCAAAAAGTTCTATATTGGTTTCATCTGACCATATGACATTCTCCCACTCTTCTTCTGGATCATCCAAATGCTCTCTAGCAAACTACAGACGGGCCTGGACATGTACTGGCTTAACCTCTTCAGTCGACCCTCTACTTTTTTGAACATTTTGTTAAAAATCGCGCAACATTTCAGCGCCCTACTACTCATGCCAGGAATATAGTACGTTCATATGGTTAGAATGTGTGGATAGGAAACCCTCGGACGTTTTTAAAACTGGTTAAATCACGACTGTGGCTATTACATAACGTGCGTTACATCGGAAAGCGCAGGAAAACCTGATCACAGAAAATGGAAATAAATATCCTTGCGCCACTTCCAGCAATTGTTAACAGTGAGCCGAATTAGATAAGACCGAGCATTCAACTCCCACAGCATCCCCATGTTGTCTAGAGTCTTGTGAATTGAATCATCTTTGATTATTGGTTGAACCGAAAGAGGGGCACGACTTACCTCCGGTCTCCGCCCAGATCATTCCGGAAGAGCTCTCTCCTGAAATTTTTTCCAAGACGACAGCTAATGATATTTACATCGCCTACGGATGATTTTTATCGCTTATTAATGTTTACTAATACCTAAAGTAGCATTACAAACGTATTTCGAAGTGTTTTGTGAAAGTTTATCGTCTACTTTTTGAATTTTAAAAAATGACGTTACGTTGTGAAATCGCTGTTTTTTTCGTTTATCACACAGTCTACATATAACGATATCTTGGCTTTATATGGCCCGATTTAATCGAAATAAAGACCCAATAGTGTTTATGGGACATCTAGGAGTGCCAACAAAGAAGATGGTGAAAGGTAATGACTGTTTTCTATTTTATTGTGCGGTTTGTGTAACGCCGAAATGCTAATTATTTTGTTTACGTCCCCTGCTGTGCTTTTCTGTTGTAGTGTATTGGTGCATGCTATCAGATAATAGCTTCTCATGCTGTCGCCGAAAAGCATTTTAAAAATCTGACTTGTTGCCTGGATTCACAACGAGTGTAGCTTTAATTTGATACCCTGCATGTGTATTTTAATGAACTTTTGAGTTTTAACTAATACTATTAGTGTAAGGGTTTTCCTCCTCTTCGTCTGAAGAGGAGGTGTAGCAAGGATCGGACCAAGATGCGGCGTGGTAAGTGTCCATGGTTGTTTATTTAAAAACATGAACTGAACACTCAATGAATACAAAACAATAAACGTGAACAAAACCGAAACAGTACCGTGTGGCGAACAAACACAGACACGGAAACAATCACCCACCAACACACAGTGAAACCCAGGCTACCTAAGTATGATTCTCAATCAGAGACAACTAATGACACCTGCCTCTGATTGAGAACCATACTAGGCCGAAACATAGAAATTCCCAACACCAAGAAAAACAAACATAGACAACCCACCCAACTCACGCCCTGACCATACTAAATAAATACAAAACAAAGGAAATTTAGGTCAGAACGTGACAGTACCCCCAAAGGTGCGGACTCCGGCCGCAAAACCTTGACCTATAGGGGAGGGTCTGGGTGGGCGTCTGTCCGCGGTGGCGGTTCTGGTGTGGGACGCGGACCCCATTTCAACATTGTCTTAGTCCGCCTTATTGTCCGCCTCCGTGGCTTTCTCACCATGGCCACCCCTCTCAATGACCCCACTGGACAGAGGGGCAGCTCGGGACAGAGGGGCAGGAGCTCGGGACAGAGGGGCAGGAGCTCGGGACAGAGGGACAGGAGCTCGGGACAGAGGGACAGGAGCTCGGGACAGAGGGACAGGGGCTCTGGCGCCTCTGGGCTGAGGGGCTCTGGCGCCTCTGGGCTGAGGGGCTCTGGCGCCTCTGGGCTGAGGGGCTCCGGCAGCGGCGCCGGACAGGCGGGAGGCTCCGGCAGCGGCGCCGGACAGGCGGGAGACTGCGGCAGCGGCGCCGGACAGGCGGGAGACTGCGGCAGCGGCGCCGGACAGGCGGGAGGCTCCGGCAGCGGCGCCGGACAGGCGGGAGGCTCCAGCAGCGGCGCCGGACAGGCGGGAGGCTCCGGCAGCGGCGCCGGACAGGCGGGACGCTCCGGCAGCGGCGCCGGACAGGCGGGACGCTCCGGCAGCGGCGCTGGACAGGCGGGAGGCTCCGGCAGCGGCGCCGGACAGGCGGGAGGCTCCGGCAGCGGCGCCGGACAGGCGGG
The DNA here is from genome assembly GCF_034236695.1 of Oncorhynchus nerka. NCBI lineage: Eukaryota > Metazoa > Chordata > Actinopteri > Salmoniformes > Salmonidae > Oncorhynchus > Oncorhynchus nerka. The sequence goes on along the minus strand of NC_088406.1, from coordinate 23,056,138 downwards.
ACGCTCCGGCAGCGGCGCCGGACAGGCGGGAGGCTCCGGCAGCGGCGCCGGACAGGCGGGACGCTCCGGCAGCGGCGCCGGACAGGCGGGACGATCCGGCAGCGGCGCCGGACAGGCGGGAGGCTCCGGCAGCGGCGCCGGACAGGCGGGAGGCTCCGGCAGCGGCGCCGGACAGGCGGGAGGCTCCGGCAGCGGCGCCGGACAGGCGGGACGCTCCGGCAGCGGCGCCGGACAGGCGGGAGACTGCGGCAGCGGCGCCGGACAGGCGGGACGCTCCGGCAGCGGCGCCGGACAGGCGGGAGGCTACGGCAGCGGCGCCGGACAGGCGGGAGGCTCCGGCAGCGGCGCCGGACAGGCGGGACGCTCCGGCAGCGGCGCCGGACAGGCGGGACTACCTGCAGGGAGGAGACAGAGAGACAGCCTGGTGCGTGGGGCTGCCACAGGAACCACCAGGCTGGGGAGGTCTTCAGGAGGCTTGGTGTTAGGAGGAGCCTGAAAGACTGGGCTGTGGGGGAGCACTGGAGCTCTGGTGCGCAACCTTGGCACCACTTCCCCAGGCTGGACAACTACTCTAACCCGGACCCTCCAGAGTGCAGGCACAGGTTGAACCGGGCTGTGGGTAAGCACGGGAGATCTAGTGCTTACTACACGCACCTCTCCCTTTGGCTCCACTCCCACATTTGCCCGGCACGAGCGGAGCGCAGGCAGAGGACGCACTGCACCCTCCCAGCGCCCCGGAGACACAGCACGCAGAGCCGGCGCAGGATAACCTGGACCAAAACTGCGTACCGGCGACCAGACCCGCTGAGCAGGCACCATACGCCCTGGCTCAATGCCCACACTCGCATGGCACTCTCGGGGGGCTGCCCTATAGCGCACCGGGCTATGGGCACGCACTGGCGACACCGTGCGCTTAACCGCATAACACGGTGCCTGACCAGTAATGCGCTGCTTATCATAAGCACGAGGAGTGAGCTCAGGTCTGCTACCTGGCTTAGTACCACACCTCGTGTGCCCCCCCCAAAAATAATTTGGGGCTGCCTCTCGTACCTGTCGCACTGCCGTGCTGGCTTCGCCAACCTCATTCTCCTGTAGCCTTCCTTGCACTGCTCCATCGAATCCCAGGCGGGCTCCGGCACTCTCCCTGGGTCGACCGCCCACCTGTCTATCTCCTCCCAAGTCGTGTAGTCCAGACTCTGCTCTGATGCTGGCCGCTGTTGTTGCTGCTGCTGCTGCTGTCGTCGCTGCGGTTTTTTACCACGCCGCTCAGCTTTCGCTGCCTCCAGCTCTGCTTTAGGACGGCGATTTTCCTCAGCCTGTGCCCAGGGTCCCTCTCTGTTCAGTATCTGCTCCCATGTCCAGGAGTACTGTGATGCTGGCCGCTGTTGCTGCTGCTGCTGCTGTCGTCGCTGCGGTTTTTTACCACGCCGCTCGGTCCTTGGTTGGTGGGTGATTCTGTAAGGGTTTTCCTCCTCTTCGTCTGAAGAGGAGGTGTAGCAAGGATCGGACCAAGATGCGGCGTGGTAAGTGTCCATGGTTGTTTATTTAAAAACATGAACTGAACACTCAATGAATACAAAACAATAAACGTGAACAAAACCGAAACAGTACCGTGTGGCGAACAAACACAGACACGGAAACAATCACCCACCAACACACAGTGAAACCCAGGCTACCTAAGTATGATTCTCAATCAGAGACAACTAATGACACCTGCCTCTGATTGAGAACCATACTAGGCCGAAACATAGAAATTCCCAACACCAAGAAAAACAAACATAGACAACCCACCCAACTCACGCCCTGACCATACTAAATAAATACAAAACAAAGGAAATTTAGGTCAGAACGTGACAATTAGCATTTAGCGTAGCGCATTTGCATTTCCAGAGCTCTAGTTGGGACGCAAGCGTCCCAGGTAGAGGCAAGAGGTTAAGCAGGGGGACACGTCTGGCACTGCAGGATTTGAGTCCCTGGTGGCGTAGTGTGTTACTGATGGTAGGCTTTGTTACTTTGGTCCCAGCTCTCTGCAGGTCATTCACTAGGTCCCCCCGTGTGGTTCTGGGATTTTTGCTCACCGTTCTTGTGATCATTTTGACCCAACGGGGTGAGATCTTGCGTGGAGCCCCAGATCGAGGGAGCTTATCAGTGGTCTTGTATGTCTTCCATTTCCTAATAATTGCTCCCACAGTTGATTTCTTCAAACCAAGCTGCTTACCTATTGCAGATTCAGTCTTCCCAGCCTGGTGCAGGTCTACAATTTTGTTTCTGGTGTCCTTTGACAGCTCTTTGGTCTTGGCCATAGTGGAGTTTGGAGTGTGACTGTTTGAGGTTGTGGACAGGTGTCTTTTATACTGATAACAAGTTCAAACAGGTGCCATTAATACAGATAACAAGTGGAGGACAGAGGAGCCTCTTAAAGAAGAAGTTACAGGTCTGTGAGAGCCAGAAATCTTGCTTGTTTGTAGGTGACCAAATAATTATTTTCCACCATAATTTGTAAATAAAGTCATTAAAAGTCCTACAGTGTGATTTTCTGGATTTTTTTTCTAATTTTGTATGTCATAGTTGAAGTGTACCTATGATGAAAATTATAGGCCTCTCTCATCTTTTTAAGTGGGAGAACTTGCACAATTGGTGGCTGACTAAATACTTTTTTGCCCCACTGTATGTGACAAATACACATTTGATTTGGTTTGACTGATGTGGTGTACTCCTCAATGCCATAGGAAGAATCCCGGAACATATTCCAGTCTCAGCTAGCAAAACAGTCTTGTAGCTTAGCATCTGCTTCATCTGACCACTTTCTTATTGACCGAGTCACTGGTGCTTCCAGCTTAAGTTTTTGCTTGTAAGCAGGAATCAGGAGGGTAGAATTATGGTCAGATTTGCCAAATGGAGGGCGAGGGAGAGCTTTCTACGCCTCTCTATGTGTGGAGTAAAGGTGGTCTAGAGTTGTTTTCCCTTTGGTTGCACATGTAACATGATGGTAGAAATCATTTAAACGGATTTAAGAATCCCTGCATTGAAGTGTGACCTGCATTCAAGTGCGTCATAGTGCCAGCGTCAGTTTGTGGTGGTAAATAGTCAGCTATGAAGAATATAGATGAAAACGCTCTCGGTAAATAGTGTGGTCTACAGCTTATCATGAGATACTCTACCTCAGGCGAGCAAAACCTTGAGACTTCCTTAGATTTCGTGCACCAGATGTTGTTTACAAATATACATAGCCCGCCATCCCTTGTCTTACCAGAGGTTGCTGTTCTATCCTGCCAAAATAGCTTAAAACCCACCAGCTGTATGCCATTCCTAGATTCAAAGATGGAGCAGTCAGACGTCTTTGTCCTCGTCTTGTCGTGTCCCGTGTATATCTTTTTTCTTTGCATATATTTAAAAAATATTTTTCTTAACCTCAACTTCAACATACTCTCCTGCAATCCACCTCACCCAGTGGGGTGTGGATCTGCTATTTTCTTTACTTTTGAACTGTAACTCCCAACAGAAGATAGCCATCTAACTAGCTACTAGCTAGTAGTCAGCTAGCCACTGCTAGCTGTCATCAGCTAACCTTTAGCCCGGACAACTCTTGCCAGTCTGCACAGCGCGACTCAAACCAGAGCAAATCGGACGTATTTTTCTCCATATCTCCGGATTCCTACTGCAAGCTCTGAACCTTTTCACCTGGATCATCTCAGCTAGCTAGCTGCTATTCCGAGTGGCCACTCCTGGCTAACGTCTCTGTCCAGATGCAAGAACCAATTAGCCTAGAGCTAGCCTTTGCTAGGCTCATCTCCCGGCTAGCTGAAGAGGTCCATAAGCCACTCCTTGGGCTACAATACCTATTTTGCCAATTGGCCTGGACCCCTTCTACTGCCGAAACGGAGCCCCGCCGATTCTATTACGACTGGACTACCGACGTAATCTGCTGAGGGGGTTTTTCAACTGGCTTCTCTGTCGTGACGTCCCCTGAATGCCCATCTGCTAGACAGCTAGCCGCGCGCCCGCTAGCTATCTAGAGCAGGGGTGTCAAAGTCAAATGGACGGAGGGCCAAATAAAAAAATCAGCTACAAGACGAGGGCCGGACTGTTCGAATGTTCATTGAAAATTTTTTAAATGACGCATATAGTCTAGTGAACCTAATTGAACCTACTGAAAACCTAACAAATATATTACAATATGATCAGATAAATAAAGCAATATTTTCTTATGGCTCTGTCAGTAATCTTTAATTTTCAACAGACACAAAAGACAAATTTCCTTTATATAAATATCCCCATAACATGAACATTAAATGAAAGAAACCGGTATTCAAGGCACCATCAGTAGACTATATTTTCTATTTTAGCAAAAGTGGGCTAAATTTACTTCAAAGAAAAAACAATAATAGCAATTTTCTATCATCCACTCAACTGAAATATTTTTAAAATATAATTGGATTGAAATACAAAAAAATAAAGTGCAAAAATCTATTAATCAAAAACAACACTTTGTTTAAGGAGAAGTAACATGCAGTGAAAACAAATATTAAATTTTAACTTTTAAACTTGAACTGAGTAAAAACTCTAAATATGTGATTGCACAGTAATGTTCACTTGTTTGAGGTTGAGGGTGATACTTGGTGGTGTCCCATCTTTTCCACAAGTTCATCAATGTTCGGGTAAGGCTCTGAGCTGAAGAAATCCTCAGAATTGAGTGGAGGTGTTCAGCAGTAAGTCGACTTCTGTGTGATGTTTTGTTCAGGTTCATCAAAGAAAACAGTTGTTCACACAGGTATGTGCTGCCAAACATAGACAACGTTTGAGCAGCCTGGATGCGCAGCTGGGGCATTGTGCCGGGAGGAAACGGGCGAACTCCGCAGCACCCACTGCCGCATATTTTGCCCTCAGTGCATCATTGCATTGGAGGTCAATCAACTCCATTTGGAGGTTTGGTGGTGAGCTTTCCACGTCAACAGCAAATGGGTTACCGAGCAGTTCCAACCTGCTTTTTTGTGCTTCAAAGTCAGCAAATCGGCGTCGAAAGTCAGCGGCAAGCATACCTATTTTATCAGCCAACTGTGTGCTCGGGAACGCACTGGTAGAGAGCTTCTCTTTCATGGTCTGGCAGCTGGGAAAGTGGCTCAAATTTTCTTTCCGCATCTCGTCTCCCACAGAGTCAGTTTGGTTTTAAATGCCTTCACTGTACTGTACATATCAGAGATGACACGATCCCGACCCTGCAGCTGCAAGTTTATTGCATTCAGATGACTCGTAATGTCACACAGAAAAGCCATTTCACACAGAAACATTTCGTCTCGGAGTTGTGTTGTGTCTTTCCCTTTGCTGTCCAAGAACAGACAAATCTCCTCACGAAGCTCGAAACATCTTTGAAGCACCTTTCCCTGGCTTAGCCATCGCACCTCTGTGTGATAAGGCAAATCACCATGCTCCGTTTCTAACTCCGTCAGAAATGCCTTGAACTGGCGGTGATTCAAACCTTTGGCTCTGATAAAGTTAACTGTGCGTGATGATGCTCATTACATGCTCCATTTTCAAGGCTTTACCGCACAACGCTTCCTGGTGTATGATACAATGATAAGCTGTCAGCTCACCTGTCGCGTTTTCCTCTTGCATCTTTTCCCGTATCTTCGCCACCAGTCCGCTCCTGTGTCCACACATCGCAGGTGCTCCGTCGGTTGTCAAACCCACGAGTTTTTCCCAAGGCAGCTCCATCTCATTTACACATCTTGACACCTCTTCATACAAATCATGCCCCGTAGTTGTGCCATGCATAGGACGTAAAGCCAAAAACTCCTCTGTCACGCTTAGGTTGGAGTCCACTCCGCGGATGAAAATTGACAACTGGGCAATGTCAGAAATGTCGGTGCTCTCATCCACAGCCAAGGAATATGCAATAAAATCTTTTCCCTTTTTCACAAGCTGCTCTTTTAGATTGATGGACAACTGGTCTACTCTCTCGGCAATGGTGTTTCTGCTCAGACTCACATTTAAAAAGAGTTGCCTTTTTCTGGGCAAACTTCGTCACAAACTTTAATCATGCAGTTTTTGATGAAATCCCCCTCCGTAAATGGCCGGGCTGATTTAGCGATCTCTTCTGCCAAAATAAAACTGGCCTTGACAGCAGCCTGGCCTTGTGATTTGGCTTTTGAACAGAGCCTGTCGAGATTTGAGGCCTCGTTTTAATTCCTCTGCCTTTTGTAGCCTTTGTTCCATGTCCATATTCTTGTTTTTGTCCGCGTGTTTCGTTTCATAATGTCGTCTCAGATTATACTCTTTCAGTACCGCCACACTTTCTCCACACAGAAGACACACAGGTTTTCCAGCTACCTTCGTGAACATATACTCCGACTCCCACCTTGTTTGAAACCCCCGGTTCTCAGTATCCACCTTCCATTTTGCCATTTTTGATGGGTATCTGAAAGTTAATTTTACTGTGATGCTGACGACTGCTGTGCCAATAAATATTGAAATGAAGCAGCCTACTGCTCGGTGCGTCACCTTTGCATTGTGGGAAATGTAGTATTGGTGCGTGTAAAAGATCTGCGGGCTGCCGGCTTGCTGCGGGCCGGTTCTAATAATAAATCAAGATCATCCCAGGGGCCGTAAAAACCTTCTTGCGGGCCGGATGTGGCCCGCGGGCCTTGACTCTGACATATGTGATCTAGAGCATATCAGACTGTTAGCTGAAGAGGCCCATCGGACAAATTCTTTGGACACTATACCTATCTTGCCAATTGGCCTGGAATGTTTCACCACACGGAGCCCTGCTGATCCATCAAGACTAGTCTGCCGACGTAACAGCACGAGGGGGCTACAACAGACTTCTTCCGTCGCGACGTCTCTCTAAGGCCCTTCTGCTAGCTTGCTAGCCCCGGGCCGCTAGCTGTCAATCGCCGTGTCTCCAACCCGCCGAGCTACTCACTGGACCCCTATGATCACTCGGCTACGCATGCCTCTCCCTAATGACAATATGCCTTCTCCATTGATGTTTTGGTTAGTGATAATTGCCTTATTTCACTGTAGAGTCTCTATCCCTGCTCAATACACCTTAGCTAACCCATTAGTTCCACCTCCCACACATGCAGTGATCTCACCTGGTTTAAATTATGTTTCTAGGGACAATATCTCTCTCAACGTCACTCAATGCATAGGTTTACGTCCACTGTATTCACATCCTACCATACCTTTGTCTGTACATAATGCCTTGAATCTATTCTACCGTGCCCAGAAACCTACTCCTTTGACACTCTGTTCCGAACGTACTAGACGACCAGTTCTTATAGCCTTTAGCCGTACCCTTATCCTATTCCTCCTCTGTTCCTCTGGTGATGTAGAGGTTAATCCAGGCCCTGCAGTGCCTAGCTCCACTCCCATTCCCCAGGCGCTCTCATTTGTTGACTTCTGTAACCGTAAAAACCTTGGTTTCATGCATGTTAACATTAGAAGCCTCCTTCCTAAGTTTGTTTTATTCACTGCTTTATCACACTCTGCCAACTCGGATGTTGGCAGAGTGAATCCTGGTTTAGGAAGACCACCAAAAACCCCGAGAGACCACCAAAAACCCGGAGTTGCAATACTGCAGAGATAGCCTGCAGAGTTCTGTCTTACTATCCAGGTCTGTGCCCAAACAATTTGAGCTTTTTTTTACTTTTAAAAATCCACCTTTCCAGAAACAAGTCTCTCACTGTTGCCGCTTGCTATAGATCACCTTCTGCCCCTAGCTGTGTCCTGGACACCATATATGAATTGATTGCCCCCATCTATCTTCAGAGCTTGTGCTGTTAGGTGACCTAAACTGGGACATGCTTAACACCCCGGCCATCCTACAATCTAAGCTTGATGCCCTCAATCTTACACAAATGATCAATGAACCTTCCAGGTACCCCAAATCCGTAAACATGGGCACCCTCATAGATATCATCCTAACCAACCTGCCCTCCAAATACACCTTTGCTGTCTTCAAGTAGAATCTCAGCGATCACTGCCTCATTGCCTGCGTCCGTAATGGGTCTGCGGTCAAACGACCACCCCTCATCACTGTCAAACGCTCCCTAAAACACTTCAGCGAGCAGGCCTTTCTAATCGTCCTGGCCTGGGTATCCTGGAAGGATATTGACCTCATTCCATCAGTAGAGGATGCCTGGTTATTCTTTAAAAGTGCTTTCCTCACCATTCAGAAAATGTAGAACCAGGAACAGATAGACAGAACAGACAGCCCTTGCTTCACTCCAGACCTGACTGCCCTTGACCAGCACAAAAACAACCTGTGGCATAACTGCATGAGCATCGAATAGCCCCCACGATATGCAACTTTTCAGGGAAGTTAGGAACCAATATACACAGGCAGCTGGGAAAGCAAAGACTAGCTTTTTCAAACAGATATTTGTATTCTGTAGCACAAACTCCAAAAAGGTCTGGGACACTGTAAAGTCCATGGAGAATAAGAGCACCTCGTCCCAGCTGCCCACTACACTGTCACCACCGATAATAGAGAATTTGAATAAGCATTTTTCTACAGCTGGCCATGCTTTCCACCTGGCTACCCCTACCCCGGTCAACAGTCCTTCACCCCCCACAGCAACTTGCCCTAGCCTCCCCCATTTCTCCTTCACCAAAATCCAGATAGCTGATGTTCTGAAAGAGGACCCCTACAAATCAGTCGAGCCAGACAATCGGGACCCTCTCTTTCTAAAATGATCAGCAGAAATTGTTGCAATCCCTATTACTAGCCTGTTCAAACTCTCTTTCATATCGTCTGAGATCCCCAAAAATTGGAAAGCTGCTGCCGTCATCCCCCTCTTCAAAGGGGGAGACACTCCAGACCCAAACTGTTACAGACCTATATCTATCCTACCCTGCCTTTCTAAGGTCTTCGAAAGCCAAGTTAACAAACAGATCACCAAACTTTTCGAATCCCAATTCTCCGCTATGCAATCTGATTTCCGAGCTGTTCATGGGTGCACCTCAGCCATGCTCAAGGTCCTAAAAGATATCATAACCGCCATCGAAAAGAGACAATACTGTGCAGTTGTATTCATCAACCTGGCCAAAGCTTTCGGCTCTGTCAATCACCACATTCTTATCGGCAGACCCAACAGCCTTTGTTTCTCAAATGACTGCCTCGCCTGGTTCACCAACTACTTCTCAGACAGAGTTCAGTGTGTCAAATCGGAGGGCCTGTTGTCCGGACCTCTGGTAGTCTCCATGGGGGTGCCTCAGGGTTCAATCCTCGGGTCGACTTTTCTCTGTATAGATCAATGATGTCGCTTTTGCTGCTGCTGATTCTCTGATCCACCTCTACGCAGACAACACCATTCTGTATAATTCTGGCCCTTCTTTGGACACTGCGTTAACCTCTTAAAGCTAGGGGGCAGAATTTTCACTTTTGGATAAATAGCGTTCCCAATTTCAACTTCCTGCTACTCATGCCAAGAATATAAGATATGCATATTATTCATAGATTTTGATAGAAAACACCCTGAAGTTTCTAAAACTGTTTGAATCATGTCTGTGAGTATAACAGAACTTATGTAGCAGGCAAAACTAACTATTCAGATTCCCCCCCCGCCCCACTGTTCACTAACTTGTCTTTTCCATTGGATATTTAATAGGAACCCATTTTCAGTTCCTACCGCTTCCACACGATGTCACCAGTCTTTGGAATATGGTTGAGGTTATTCCTTTGTTCTATGAAGAAGCAGGCCAACTCGGAACTGGGGACACTTTTGTGAGTTGCGCAAGACGTGAACAGCAGTGCTGGTTTGTTTTCGTTCCTGTATTGAATACAGATTGCCCCGTCTACAATTGGATCGATTATTAACATTTAAAAATACCTAACGTTGTATTACAAAAGTAGTTTGAAATATTTTGGCAAAGTTTATCGGCCACTTTTGAAATATTTTGTAGTGACGTTGCGTTTTTGTAAGCTGTCTTTTTCTGGATCAAACGCGCTTTATAAATGGACATTTTCGATATATATGGACGGAATTAATCGAACAAAAGGACCAATTGTGATGTTTATGGGACATATTGGAGTGCCAACAAAATTTAGCTCGTCAAAGGTAATGCATATTTTATATTTTATTTCAGCGTTTTGTGTAGCGCCTGCTATGCTAGCTCCTTTGTTAACTGCTGGTGCAAATGGGTGCAGGCTATCAGATAATAGCTTCTTATGCTTTCGCCGAAAAGCATTTTTTAAATCTGACATGTTGGCTGGATTCACAACGATGGTAGCTTTAATTGAGTATCTTACATGTGTGATTTAATTAAATTTCATAGCATTTTATTTGAATCTCGCGCATTGCATTTCCCCTGGCAATTGGCCAGTTGAGACGCTAGCGTCTCCCCTATCCATGCCATTTAACTCTCCTTCCGTGGCCTCCAACTGCTCTTAAATGCAAGTAAAACTAAATGCATGCTCTTCAACCAATCACTTCCCACACCTGCCCGCCTGTCCAGCATCACTACTCTGGACTGTTCTGACTTAGAATATGTGGACAACTACAAATACCTAGGTGTCTGGTTAGACTGTAAACTCTCCTTCCAGACTTACATTAAGCATCTCCAATCTAAAATTAAATCTAGAATCGGCTTCCTATTTCGTAACAAAGCATCCTTCACTCATGTTGCCAAACATACCCTCGTAAAACTGACTATCCTACCGATCCTTTACTTCAGTGATGTCATTTACAAAATAGCCTCCAACACTACTCAGCAAATTAGATGCAGTCTATTACAGTGCCATCCATTTTGTCACCAAAGCCCCATATACTACCCACCACTGTGACCTGTGTGCTCTCGTTGGCTGGCCCTCGCTTCATATTCATCGCCAAACCCACTGGCTCCAGGTCATCTTTCCTAGGTAAAGCCCCGCCTTATCTCAGCTCACTGGTCACCATAGCAGCACCCACCCATAGCACACGCTCCAGCAGGTATATGTCACTGGTCACCCCCAAAGCCAATTCTTCATTTGGCTGCCTTTCCTTCCAGTTCTCTGCTGCCAATGACTGGAACGAACTGCAAAAATCACTGAAGCTGGAGACTCACATCTCCCTCACTAGCTTTAAACACCAGCTGTCAGAGCAGATCACAGATCACTGCACCTGTACATAGCCCATCTGTAAATAGCCCATCCAACTACCTCATCCCCATACTGTAATTTATTTGATTTATGTTGCTCCTTTGCACCCCAGTATCTCTACTTGCACACTCATCTTCTGCACATCGATCACTCCAGTGTTTAATTGCTATTGTAATCATTTCACCACTATGGCCTATTTATTGCTTTACATCCCTAATATTCCTACTTTATTTGCACACACTGTATATAGACTTTTCTATTTTATTATAGACTGTATGTTTGTTTATTCCACATGTAACTCTGTGTTGTTGTTTTTGTTGCACTGCTTTGCTTTATCTTGGCCAGGTCGCAGTTGTAAATGAGAATTTGTTCTCAACTAGCCTACCTGGTTAAATAAAGGTGAAATAAAAAATAAAAATTCATGTCTTCGTTCAGCCACGATTTGGTGAAACATAAGATATTACCGTTTTTAATGTTCCCTTGGTAGGATATATATGATCGTAATTTGTCTATTTTATTATCCATTGATTTTACGTTGGCTAATAGGATCAATGGTAAAGGGAGATTACCCACTCGCCGTCAGATCCTTACAAGGCACCCAAACCTTCGTTCCCGATATCTCCTTCTCTTTCTCCTGCGAATGACAGGGTTGAGGGCCTTGTTGGGATCTTAAAACGGCAGCCATCTCCTCCGGCACCATTAAGGCATATGGACTAACAGGTTATCGCGCGAACAACTCAATTATCACAAAACATAGGTTGTAATATGGTGTTTTTTCCCTGGCTTGGCTTCCCCAGTGATTTTACTATCGCACCACTATTGTGTATGCCTGTGTGCGAGAGATTGTGATTTTTTTTTTTTTAAATACAACCTTAATTTTGCTACAGAAACGTGTATTTTTGACAATTCTTTATTTTTTAAATTCCCAGAGACCATACCTACAGAAACCAGCAAAAAGCATTAGCCTGGTGGAAATAAAAGCAACTGAATTATGATTTATGTAAGCAGATTGAGTTGGATGAACATAAGTCAAATAGCTAGAACTGACAGAATTTATTCACCTTGAAAGGTTTTTGATTCAGTTGTGTTTGATAAACATGAATACATTTAGTTAATCTAACACAATCATTTGAATTATTATTTCTGAATTCAATACTGTTTCAATAACCTGTTTCCATTAGGTGTAACTACCATCCAAAATTGAATTAAGTTGATCCAAATACTTTGTGTGTGTGTGGGGGTATTGTATGTGTGTGTATATGTGTGCCGGTGTACGTGCACACTGGTGTGAGTGCGTAAATCACAAGTTAAAGAATCTGGACACAACCTCCAACCGCCAACATATCTGGGTCCTTCCTGCTCCAAATGTTTCATCATGGATTCCAACTAAACTATTCATGTGTTTATTTGGGTTCGGGTTTGAGTTTGTGTTTGACTCAGGTTTCCTCTCTTCTCCTTTCTCCTGCAAGAACAAGAGAAACCTTGATCAAATATCTGTTGTATAATTCACTGGGTACAAACATCCTAGCTAGCTTGGTACTAACACTGTATGTTTGTGTGTGCGTATGATGCGTGTCGGTATCAGTGTGTGTGTATGAAATATGATGTGTGTCTGTATGTGTGATTTTATATTAGTGTCCATAGCACTGTTCCATTGGTGTGCATAGTACCGTGAGCACTCTCAGGTCATCGTGCTGTGGCTCGCACAGTGCTACACTGCTGATGAGAATCCTAATGAATCCCCAAGCTGAGTTCGGATTACGAGAGCATGAGACCAGGGTCCCTTCTTAGCTTGATAGCTAGCATCCATCCACGGCACTCAGTTGAGCATGAAATCTCATATTACACGGCCTAAACATATTCATGACTTCAGGCAATACTTGGAGCCAGGTTTCAGTGAGGCTGGTCAGGTTTTTGTTGTACTCTCAAGCTGATCCCAGACCAGCGTTGGGCTATGGTCCCAAGGGTACTTGAGTGTGAGTTGAACTGATTCAGGACTTGCTGTTAATAATGTTTGCTTATTTAAGCCGACATTATGGAAGCTATACACTCTTTCAAAACATTTTTACATCTACCTAAAAGGTTTCTTTGGCTGTCCCCATAGGACAACCCTTTTGGTTCCAGGTAGAACCCTTTTGGGTTCCATGTAGAACCCTTTCCGCAGCCGAAGAACCCTTTTGAACGCCTTTTTTTAAGAGTGTAGGGAGGACTATATCACATTTATTGAAAACAATTTTAGCCTGTCTTCAGTGCCAACATTGTGATGTCATTATCATGATTTGGTGTCTCTACTGTATTTCAGACTGCAAATCCCACAATCCCCAGTGGACCCAAGCTGGTGATGACATCATACACAACTCAGGAATGTGCCAGACTAACTCCCCAACTTCTCCATGACAACACGGCAGCTAACATATTACACTGATGGATAACAGTGTGTGTGTGTCAGGGTTGTGCTCAATTCAGAATTTTAGAATTGACTCCCATTCAATTCATGAGTTGAAATTTGAATTAAATTGGCCACACCCCACAGGATTTAGAGTTTGAATTGTAGTTTGAGTGATAGGAAGTAGAATTGAATTCAGTGTAATTCAAAGAAATTCCACTCAGTTGAGGACAATTTAAGTTTAATTTAATCTGATAGGTCACACTTCCAGTTACAAAGAATATATATATTTAATCTGGAAACAAGTATTTTGGGTCAACTTGAGGGTTAAACCAATGCATTCAGGGAAATTTAGTATTTTCCCCATATTTGCATACAGGTTTTATTTTCCTTGATCATTCATTTTATGTTTGCCCTGAAAATTTGCCCTGTTTGCCCTCATAAATATTTTATATATATAATGACATATTTAATGTTTTATGTACAAGATGCATAATTGTATAGACTACACTGAATTCAATTATATTTCCTTTCATTCAAATTTTAATTGCAATTCTGTATCCTGTTTACTACTCAAACTCAAATTCAATTCAAATTCAAGAATTTCTTTGGAATTTGAGGCATTCTCAATTCAATTCTGAATTGAGCACAACCCTGGTGTGTGTGTGTGTGTGTGTGTGTGTGTGTGTGTGTGTGTGTGTGTGTGTGTGTCTGTGTGTGTGTGTGTGTGTGTGTGTGTGTGTGTGTGTGTGTGTGTGTGTGTGTGTGTGTGTGTGTGTGTGTGTGTGTGTGTGTGCATGCATATGCCTGTCCGTCCGTCAGGCGGTCAGTCAGCCGATTCGTCTGTCAATCCCTTCTTCTGTCCATCTGTCCATCCATCTGTCTGTCCTTTTCTTGGCTAGTCTGCAACAGAGTGCAGCTCAGCTTTCAGGTGCTTCTGAGCTGAAGGACCTCTGTGCTCCGTCTCCATCTCAGTTCATATAACAGCTGAACCCAGGCCAGACAGCCAATCTTTCTCACAGGTCATACATGCAGCGCATTCGGAAAGTATTCACACCCCTTGACTTTTTACACATTTTGTTGTGTTAAAGCCTGCAGTTAAAATGGGTTCAATTAAGATTTTGTTGTCACTGGCCAACACACAATACCCCATAATGTCAAAGTGTAATTATGTTTTTCGAAATATTTACAAATTAATTTAAAATTGAAAAGCTGAAATGTCTTGAGTCAATAAGTATTCAACCCTTTTCTTATGGCCTAAATAAGTTCAGGATTAAACATTTGCTGAACAAGTCATATAATTATTTGCATGGACTCATTCTGTGTACAATAATAGTGTTTAACATGATTTTTGAATGACGACCTCATCTCTGTGCCCCACACATACAATTATCTGTAAGCTCCCTCAATCGAGCAGTGAATATCAAACACAGAGTCAACCACAAAGACCATGGAGGTTTTCCAATGCCTTGCAAAGAAGGGTATCTTTTGGTGGATAAAAAAATAAAATAAAAATGCAGACATTGAATATCCCTTTGAGCATGGTGAAGTTATTCATTACACTTTGGATGGTGTATCAATACACCCAGGCACTACAAAGATACAGGTGTCCTTCCTAACTCAGTTGACTGCCACGTCCTGACCTTAGTTCCTTTTTTTATGTCTCTATTTTAGTTTGGTCAGGGCATGAGTTGGGGTGGGCATTCTATGTGTTCTATGTTTTTGTATTTCTGTGTTTGGCCTGGTATGGTTCCCAATCAGAGGCAGCTGTTTATCGTTGTCTCTGATTGAGAACCATACTTAGGCAGGCTGTTTTCCCACTATGGGTTGTGGGTAGTTGTTTCCTGTTTTTTTTTACCTAATATGACTGTTTCGTTTTTGTTGTGTTTTTTCCTTTGTTATTTTTGTGTTCAGTTTAATAAATATAACATGAACACTTACCACGCTGCGCATTGGTCCGATCCTTCATACTCATCATCAGGAGAGGAGGAAAACCGTTACATTGACGGAGAGAAGGGAAACCGCTCAGGGATTTACCCATGAGGTCAATGGTGACTTTAAAACAGTCAGTTTAATGGCTGTGATAGCAGAAACTGAGGATGGATCAACAACATTGTAGTTGGCCAACAATACTAACCTAATTGGCAGAGGGAAAAGAAGGAAGCTTGTACAGAATACAAATATTCCAAAACATGTTGTTTGCAACAAGGCACTAAAGCAACACTGCAAAACATGTGGCAAAGCAATTCACTTTTCATGTTTGGGGCAAATCCAAATCAACAAATTAATGAGTAGTATTCTCCATATGTTCAAGAATAGTGGTGGCTGCATCAGGTTATGGGTATGCTTGTATTCGTTAAGAACTGGGGAGTTTTTCTGGATAAAAAAGAAATGGAATGGAGCTAAGCACAGGCAAAATCTGGTTCAGTCTCCTTTCCACCAGACAATGGGAGATTAATTCACCTTTCAGCAGGACAATAGCCTAAAACACAAGGCCAAATCTACACCGGAGTTGCTTACCAAGAAGATAGTGAATGTTACTGAGTTACAGTTTTGACTTAAATCTACTTGAAAATCTATGATCAACCCAAATTTGACAGAGCTTGAAAAACTTTGAAAAGAAAAATCGGCAAACGTTGCAAAATCCAAGTGCAGTATCCGGGTACGAATAGATTCACAGCTGTATTCACTGCCAAAGGTGCTTCTACAAAGTATTGACTCAGAAGTGCGAATACGTATTTCTATACTTAATTTTCAATAAATTAGCAAACATTTCTGAAAACGTTTTCACTTTGTCATTACGGTGTATGTGTGTAAATGAATACAAAAAATCTATTTTGAATTCAGTCTGTAACACAACATGTGGAATAAGTCAAGGGATATGAATTATTTCTGAAGGCACTGAAACAAAGAAAACTGAAACAGGGCCAGCCAACAAGTAATAGGAAGTTAAAAAAACAAAAAAAAAACAGTGAGACAATCAAGAGTTTCTCTAGTCTCCTCTCTACACAGCTCAATTCAGGAGAGGAATGAGGCTAGATGTTGTCATGGTGTGTTGTTGTGTTGGGTAAATGATGTTAGTGAAGTTGTCGGAAGGCTGAATAAGGCTTGCTAGGTATTAAAGTTTCATAGAGAATGGAGAGTGGGTTGAGACTAGAGGAAGGCTTTTTTTGCCCTGGTTTTGAAATGCATTCCAGCGCCAGCAAAGAAGACTGAATTATGAAGAGAGGGAGAGTATTTTTCACTGCTTTTTCTATGTCAGGAGGAGGGATTTGTGTAAGACGGAGAGAGAGCAAACAACTAGAGAAGGGAGTAAAAGAGAAAAAGATACAATAAAATCAGTAAGAGCCATACTATGTCTACTTCATATACAGGCAAGTCTGCTACATACAGTTTAAGTCGGAAGTTTACATACACCTTAGCCAAATACATTTAAACTCAGTAAAAATGTCCTGCCTTAGGTCAGTTAGGATCACCACTTTATTTTAAGAATGTGAAATGTCAGTATAATAGTATAAAGAATGATTTATTTCAGCTTTTATTTATTTTATCACATTCCCAATGGGTCAGCAGTTTACAAACAATCAAGTAGCACTTGGTAGCATTTCCTTTAAATTGTTTAACTTTGGTCAAACATTTTGGGTAGCCTTCCACAAGCTTCCCACAATAAGTTGGGTGAATTTTGGCCCATTGACAGAGCTGGTGTAACTGTAGGCAACCTTGCACGCACACACTTTTTCAGTTCTGCCCACAAATTTTCTATATGTTTGAGGTCAGGGCTTTGTCATTGCCACTCCAATACCTTGACTTTGTTGTCGTTAAGCCATTTTGCTAAAACTTTGGAAGTCTGCTTGGGGTTATTGTCCATTTGGAAGACCCATTTGCGACCAAGCTTTAACTTCCTGACTGATGTCTTGAGACGTTGCGTCAATATATCCATATAATTTTCCTCCTCATGATGCCATCCATTTTGTGAAGTGCACCACTCAGTCCTGCAGCAAAGCACCCTCATAACATGATGCTGCCACCCATGTGCTTCATGGTTGGGATGGTGTTCTTCAGCTTGCAAGCCTCCCCCTTTTTCCTCCAAACATAACAATGGTCATTATGGCCAAACAGTTATATTTTTATTTCATCAGAACAGAGAACATTTCTCCAAAAAGTACGATCTTTGTCCCCATGTGCAGTTGCAAACCGTAGTCTGGCTTTTTTATGGCTGTTTTGGAGCAGTGGCTTCTTCCTTGCTCAGTACCCTCTTAGCAAAGAAGCAGAAAAGGGCATAATTCCCATCCATCGGGCCCTGGTTGAAAATTGGGCTTTGAACCCATGCCCAAATTCCCCCTGTAACACCACTATTTTACCTGTCAGGAAGCCATCTGGTGAATATTGTTTGTGCAAGATCTTAGAAAAGGTCATTCGCAGGTGTTTTGCTGCCTCAATATGGAGTTGCATGTGCATGAAATCAAATTTGAGATTTGGCTACTAAAGATGAGAAATGGGAAATGCTACTAGAGACACATTGGTTGCTCTGAATGAGGGAGTGAAATCACTCCGCAAGGTGGCCCTGCAAAACATGGAGGCACTTGACTACTTATTGGCTGGTCAAGGGGGTACTTGTGCTCTCATTGGCGATGAATGCTGCAATTTTGTCCCAGATGTGTCATCAAATGTGACTGATCTTGCTAACTACATTGCCACTGCTGCAAAGTCTCATTCCAGAGAATCAGAGTGGGTGTTTACAGGTTGGCTGAAAGGCCTCTTTGGAGCTTGGGGCTCCCAGATAGCTCAGTGGGTAATAGCTGGAATCTTTTGTTAAATGTGTTTGATCATTTTGCTTTCTTGTTGTAAGGCCATTTGTACTTCCCTGGCAACTCGAGGTTCAGAAACTATCATGTTCAATGCTACTAAAGAAGATGATACTGATAACTTGCTGTCTCTCCAGGAACTCCCCTTTCCACCTATAATGGATGATAATATGCAAGAATGAGTTAGTATCCATGTTAGATTAAGTACCTGAAGGTTTTAAGTTAGGTTGTTAAAGGACAGCAACCTTATAATGTCAAGGGTAATGGAAAAAGGATCAAATATGAAGATGGATTTTTGTCTATTGTTATGCCTATTGCATGCAAGAATCAGTATTTACTAAATGTACTCCTGATGATAGACTGAATGTATGCTAAATAGTGCAATTCATTTTGTTATGGAATATGTTGATAAAAGGAGGGCACTACATGTAGCACATTATTTATGGTGGATCTGTGACGTTGCTCTCAGGAACGGACTGATAGAAGAACAGAAAGAAGGGAACACATTGTTACTTTGGCCCAATGCCTACTAACTATGTGGGCAAGGTCATGATCAGCCTATTGCAACCTGAGATTAGAGATGCCCTAACAGACTCTGAGTATTACGTTTGTTGTAACCTCTCTGGCCATGATAATAAAGATATGTTCATTTAACTTTGACTTGGAGTTCATTAAACATCCTGTTTTGTGTGCTTGTTCTATTACCAGGTACTGCAGGAATGTCTACTAACGGCATGCCCATCTTTTTGTGAGAAATCACACTGGTCACTCAGAACATTTGTAAAGTATAAATAGCATTCACTTAAGATTAGGGACTGCAAAAATACTTTAACGATCAGTTAATTGTTTATTAATGTGGAAGAAATGATTAATTTATAAACACAATTTATAAATGCCTTAATGGTTTGTTGGGGACCCTTCAAATAAATTGTTACCCATCCTAGTTGTGAATGAATAAATACATATATTAGACAAAGTAGAGTCAGTGAATAAATGCCTTGAAGATGACCATTGACTTATATAATACTTACGTATAACAGCCTACCTCCATATTTCAAATGAGTGCATTTCAAGTGTTCTTCCCTGCCCACTTAGCCAAGTGTTTAAATATTAAGCAACATATAATTAAAGGGAAACTGCCTCCTAGAAGCAACATCTCTGATTATAAACGGCCTATGTGGCATCGATATGTACTTGCTCTCGATAACTCAGATAACTCAGGCCCTGGCGGCATTCTGCCTTTACTGTAATGGAACTGGGAGTCAAGATCAAGGATAAGGTTAGAACTAGCTAGCTAGCATTCGGGGTCTTTGTCTGCTACTAGTGCTAAAGCAACATGCCTGTTTTCATAAAAGTCTATTGTGTATTTTCTAGGGAAAAAATAAATGAAGGATAGTACTTGTCTGGCCTGAGTACCAGTCTTTTAGCTAACATGCTACAAATACATGTCAACAAGCATTCAGCAATGGAAAATTACACAGCAGGTTTCATAGTAACAGCGACAGCGTCACTAAACTGAATCTATTCTGTACTTACAGTCACTCTATTAGTACAATTACTTGCAGATTATAGAAGTTATTTTTCACGCGATATGTTTACTGACTGATAATATTTTATTTCATTCACAGGCTACTTTGAAAACTAGGTAGATTTGTTGTTCACCAGTGTTGTGTCAGCAAGACAAAGGAGCTGATCGTGGTCTACAGGAAACGGAGGGCCGAGCACAACCCCATCCACATCGACAGGGCTGTAGTGGAGCGGGTCGAGAGCTACATGTTCCTCTGTGTCCACATCACTAAGGAATTAACATGGTCTACACACACCAACACAGTTGTGAAGAAGGCACAACGCCTCTTCCCTCTCAGGAGGCTGAAAAGATTTGGCATAGGCCCTCAGATCCTCAAAAAGTTATATGCTGCACCATTGAGAGCATGTTGACTGGCTGCATCCCCGCTTTGTATGGCAACTGATTGGCATCCAACCACAAGGCACTACAGAGGGTACCTTACCTCGTACCACCGCACATTGACTCGGCACTAGTACTATGTGCGTATAGCCAAGTTAAAGTTCCTTATTATGTATTTATTCCATAAGTAAGCGTTTCACTGTTAGTCTACACATGTTGTTTACAAAGCATGTGAGAAATAAGAATATATTCGATTTGGATTTGACCTCTCAAGCAGTATGTTGACTGTACAGTATATGATCTGTGATTATACTTCGGCACAACTTTTACCAGGGTGGCACCTCTCATTTTTAAAATGTAACCTTTATTTAACCAGGCAATCAGATTCATCTTGCACATCAGATCTCTTCCCAGGATGTCTACAGGGCAGGTGGAGTACAGAAATGAATGTTTCCAACTTCGATCTTCCCATTTAACATTTTGGGGATAAGTGAGGCATTCTTCAGAGGTTAATTCCTGATGCTCCAACAGCGTGGAGGGTTTTTCTAGAGGGAGTGACCTTCAAGGCAGATTGTTTCAACACTGAGATAGCAGCCCCAGTTTCTACTAGGAATGGAATCTTCTGGCCAAGTATTTCAATTTCTACCAGGGGATTTTCAGTCGAAAATGTGGAAAGTTTCAACATCATGCTTCTTGTGGTTCTTCAACATCGGAGTCTTCTTCTGTTTCCACCTCTTCCTATGTTCTTTGCCCACCAAATGGATTTCCAACCCTTACATGTTGGAAGAATACACCCCACCACCATTCAATTCAATAATAACAAAAGACAATAAAATGTAATAGGAGTACGGAGTCTTTAGCAGTTCAGACATCTGTATCAAACTGTCTTTAATTCAGGGGACTCCATGGCAAACAGTCCCTCCTGTCCTATATCTGTAGAAAAGCAAGATAAAATTGATACACTCAGCACTGATTACATTATCAATGGATTTCAGGACAAACAGGTGATATTATTTTGACCTATGACCAGTACAAATGTGACCAACCTGAAGTGGGACTGGTGTCTGGCCACATTTTTTTAAACTAGTCAAGTCAGTTAAGAACAAATTCTTATCTTCAATGTGGGTTAGCTGCCTGTTCAGGGGCAGAACAACCTTGTCAGCTTGGGGATTTGAACTTGCAACCTTTCAGTCAGTAGTCCAAAATGCTAACCGCTAGGCTACCCTGCCACCTGTGGTGGATACACATACTGTCTCAATGTTCTTGGGGGTGGGGTGGGGGTTCCATGACACTGCTGAATAACAAATCCATCAGGTTTTCTAAGAAGCAAGAAAAATAACTGTTCTGTAGTTTGGAGCGCATGCAGGAATGTGGGCTGGTGTGGCTAAAATTCCAGGGCTGAATTTTATTTTGTCTCAGCACATCCCTGCCTGTCACTTCTGCAAAATTCTCACCCTTATATTTGTCACAACCTGTGATAATGGCTATTTTTGAAGATATTCCTTGCAGTTGAAGATAGCCTTTTAGAACATTGGAGTACCTTCCTGGAACTTTTGTTTTCTTTCACTTTGACATTACTAAGTATGTTGTGTAGATCGTTGACAAAAAAATGACAATTAAACCCATTTTAATCCCACACAATGAAATGTGGAGAAAGTCAAGGGGTGTGTATACTTTCTGAAAGCACTGTAGTAGCAGATATGACTCGGTCACGAGTCATGAAAGCAGTCAAATTCCACGTGACCATTTAGTCATGGTAATAAGGCTCTGATGCTGCTGCTGGTCATTAGTAACCTAGCAAACGTGCTAACTGCCTGGTACTCAGCACCCTGTTGTCCCTCTAATCACTCTGACATCAATGCAAACACAATCAAAAATCTAATCAAACACTTCATGAGAGCCCATGAGCTCATGTTGCGCAACAGTTCTATAGGCAAAAAAACAAATCAGAGCTCATACCTTTCAAGCAACTTTTTTCGAATCATCATTAGTCTCATCATGCAGCCTTACACTGTATTGACAATCAAAACATATAGAACAACTAAAGTTACATTAATAACTCTAAATTAAGCATATAGGAATACCTATTTATTAGTTAAAGCTCAACACAGAATAGCCGCATGTGGAATAATGTGGAATAAAGGCGCCGAAGGAGATGACTGCCGTTTTATGATCCCCTAACCAATTGTGCTATTGTGTATGTTTTTTCACATTATTTGTAACTTATTTTCTACATTATGTTTCTGCCACCGTGTCTTATGACCAAAAAGAGCTTTGTGATATCAGGACAGCGATTACTCACCCCGTACTGGAGGAATTCTTCATCTTCATTTGCAGGAGGAAAAGGCGGAGATATCGTGGACGACGGTCCGGGTGCCTTGTAAGGATCCGTCGTTGAGATGGTAATCTACCTTTACCATCAGTCCTATTAGCCAACGTACAATAAATCGATAATAAAATAGACAAACTATGAGCATGTATATCCTACCAACGGGACATTAAAAACTGTAATATCTTATGTTTCACCAAGTCGTGGCTTGAAAGACAACATGATTAACATTCAGTGGGCGGGTTTTAAGCTTTTTCGGGCAGGATAGAACATCATCCTCTGGTAAGACAAGGGGTGGCAGCATATGTATATTTGTAAACAACAGCTGGTGCACGAAATCTAAGGAAGTCTTGAGGTTTTGCTCACCTGAGGTAGAGTATCTCATGATAAGCTGTAGACAACACTATTTACCAACAGAGTTTACATCTATATTTTCTCAGCTGTCCAAATATCACTGCAGATTGATGCTGGCACTAAGACAGCACTCAATGAGCTGTATACGGCCATTAGCAAACAGGAAAATGTTCATCAAGAGGTAGCGCTCCTACTGGCCGGGGACTTTAATGAAGGGAAACTCAAATCCGTTTTTAACTAATCTCTACCAGCATGTTAAATGTGCAACCAGAGGGAAGGAAAAAAACTCTAGACCACTTTTACTCCACACACAGAGACGCGCGTACAAAGCTCTCCCTGGCCCTCCATTTGTTCAAATCTGATCATAATTCTACCCACCTGATTCCTGCTTACATGCAAAAACTAAAGCAGGAAGCACCAGTGACTCGGTCAATAAGAAAGTGGTCAGATGAAGCAGATGCAAAGCTACAGGACGGTTTTGCTATCACAGACTGAAATATGTTCCCGGATTCTTCCGATGGCAATGAGGAGTACACCACATCAGTCACTGGCTTCATCAATAAGGGCATCGATGACGTCATCCCCACAGTAACCGTATGTAAATACCCCAACGAGAAGCCATGGATTACAGCTAACATCCGCACTGAGCTAAAGGGTAGAGCTGCCGCTTTCAAGGAGTGGGACTTTAACCTGGAAGCATCTAAGAAATCCCGCTATACCCTCCGGCGAACAATCAACCAGGCAAAGCGTCATTACAGGACTGCTCCGACGCTTGTCGGATGTGGCAGGGCTTGCAAACTATTACAGACTACAAAGGGAAGCACAGCCGCGAGCTGACCAGTGACACGAGCCTACCGACGAGCTACATTTTTTGAAAAGCTGGTCATGGCTCACATCAACACCATTATCCCATTATTCCAGGAACACTAGACCCACTCCAATTTCCATATAGCCCCAACAGATGCACAGAGGATGCAATATCTATTGAACTCAACACTGCCCTTTCCCACCTGGACAAAAGGCACATTCTCACAAACCCAGACAGGAAGATCACATCAGTGACTCAACCCACTCAAGTGACGCACCCCTCCTAGGGATGGTATGAAAGAGCACCAGTAAGCCAGTGAATCAGCCCCTGTAATAGGGTTAGAGGCAGAGAATCCCAGTGGAAAGAGGGGAACCGGCCAGGCAAAGACAGCAAGGGCGGTTCGTTGCTCCAGAGCCTTTCCGTTCACCTTCACACTCCTGGGCCAGACTACACTCAATCATATGACCCACTGAAGAGATGAGTCTTCAGTAATGACTTAAAGTCTGAGACCGAGTTTGCGTCTTTCACATGGGTAGGCTGACCATTCCATAAAAATGGAGCTCTATAGGAGCAAGCCCTGCCTCCAGCTGTTTTCTTAGAAATTCTAGGGACAATTAGGAGGCCTGCGTCTTGTGACCGTAGCGTACGTGTAGGTATGTACGGCAGGACCAAATCAGAGAGATAGGTAGGAGCAAGCCCATGTAATGCTTTGTAGGTTAGCAGTAAAACCTTGAAATCAGCCCTTGCCTTGACAGGAAGCCAGTGTAGGGAGGCTAGCACTGGAGTAATATGATCACATTTTTTGGTTCTAGTCAGGAATCTAGCAGCCGTATTTAGCACTAACAGAAGTTTATTTAGTGCTTTATCCGGGCAGCCGGAAAGTAGAGCATTGCAGTAGTCTAACCTAGAAGTAACAAAAGCATGGATTAATTTTTATGCATCATTTTTGGACAGAAGGTTTCTGATTTTTGCAACGTTACGTAGATGGAAAAAAGCTCTCCTTGAAACAGTCTTGATATGTTCGTCAAAAGAGAGATCAGGGTCCAGAGTAACGCCGAGGTCCTTCACAGTTTTATTTGAGACGACTGTACAACCATTAAGATTAATTGTCAGATTCAACAGAATATCTCTTTGTTTCTTGGGACCTAGAACAAGCATCTCTGTTTTGTCTGAGTTTAAAAGTAGAAAGTTTGCAGCCATCCACTTCCTTATGTCTGAAACACAGGCTTCTAGCGAGGGCAATTTTGGGGCTTTGCCATGTTTCATTGAAATGTACAGCTGTGTGTCATCCACATTGCAGTGAAAGTTAACATTATGTCTTCGAATGACATCCCCAAGAGGTAATATATATAGTGAAAACAATAGTGGTCCTAAAACGGAACCTTGAGGAACACCAACATTTATAGTTGATTTGTCAGAGGACAAACCATTTACAGAGACAAACTGATATCTTTCCGACAGATAAGATCTAAACCCGGCCAGAACTTGTCCGTGTAGACCAATTTAGGTTTCCAATCTCTCCAAAAGAATGTGGTGATCGATGGTATCAAAAGCAGCACTAAGGTCTAGGAGCACGAGGACAGATGCAGAGCCTCGGTCTGATTCCATTAAAAGGTCCTTTACCACCTTCATAAGTGCAGTCTCAGTGCTACGATGGGGTCTAAAACCAGACTGAAGCATTTCATATACATTGTTTGTCTTCAGGAAGGCAGTGAGTTGCTGCGCAACAGCCTTTTCTAAAACTTTTGAGAGGAATGGGAGATACGATATAGGCCGATAGTTTTTTATATTTTCTGGGTCAAGGTTTGGCTTTTTCAAGAGAGGCTTTATTACTGCCACTTTTAGTGAGTTTGGTACACATCCGGTAGATAGAGAGCCGTTTATTATGTTCAACATAGGAGAGCCAAGCACAAGAAGCAGCTCTTTCAGTAGTTTAGTTGGAACAGGGTCCAGAATGCAGCTTGAAGGTTTAGAGGCCATGATTATTTTCATCATTGTGTCAAGAGATATAGTACTAAAACACTTGACTGTCTCTCTTGATCCTAGGTCCTGGCAGAGTTGTGCAGACTCAGGATAACTGAGCTTTGAAGGAATACGCAGATTTAAAGAGGAGTCCGTAATTTGCTTTCTAATAATCATGATATTTTCCTCAAAGAAGTTCATGAATTTATTACTGCTGAAGTGAAAGCCATCCTCACTTGGGGAATGCTGCTTTTTAGTTAGCTTCACATCAAATCAAATCAAATTGTATTTGTCACATACACATGGTTAGCAGATGTTAATGCGAGTGTAGCGAAATGCTTGTGCTTCTAGTTCCGACAATGCAGTAATAACCAACAAGTAATCTAACTAACAGTTCCAAAACTACTGTCTTATACACAGTGTAAGGGGATAAAGAATATGTACATAAAGATATATGAATGAGTGATGGTACAGTATCAAAAATACATTTTGGATTGTTCTTATTTTCCTCAATTAAGTTGGAAAAATAGGATGATCGAGCAGCAGTAAGGGTTCTTCGATACTGCACGGTACTGTCTTCCCAAGACTTCCAGTTTGGTGGGGCGCCATTTCCATTCCAATTTTCTGGAAGCCTGCTTCAGAGCTCGGGTATGTTCTGTATACCAGGGAGCTAGTTTCTTATGAGAAATGTTTTTCGTTTTTAGGGGTGCAACTGCATCTAGGGCAGGGGTGTCAAAGTCAAATGGACGGAGGGCCAAATAAAAAAATCAGCTACAAGACGAGGGCCGGACTGTTCGAATGTTCATTGAAAAATTTTTAAATGACGCATATAGTCTAGTGAACCTAATTGAACCTACTGAAAACCTAACAAATATATTACAATATGATCAGATAAATAAAGCAATATTTTCTTATGGCTCTGTCAGTAATCTTTAATTTTCAACAGACACAAAAGACAAATTTCCTTTATATAAATATCCCCATAACATGAACATTAAATGAAAGAAACCGGTATTCAAGGCACCATCAGTAGACTATATTTTCTATTTTAGCAAAAGTGGGCTAAATTTACTTCAAAGAAAAAACAATAATAGCAATTTTCTATCATCCACTCAACTGAAATATTTTTAAAATATAATTGGATTGAAATACAAAAAAATAAAGTGCAAAAATCTATTAATCAAAAACAACACTTTGTTTAAGGAGAAGTAACATGCAGTGAAAACAAATATTAAATTTTAACTTTTAAACTTGAACTGAGTAAAAACTCTAAATATGTGATTGCACAGTAATGTTCACTTGTTTGAGGTTGAGGGTGATACTTGGTGGTGTCCCATCTTTTCCACAAGTTCATCAATGTTCGGGGTAAGGCTCTGAGCTGAAGAAATCCTCAGAATTGAGTGGAGGTGTTCAGCAGTAAGTCGACTTCTGTGTGATGTTTTGTTCAGGTTCATCAAAGAAAACAGTTGTTCACACAGGTATGTGCTGCCAAACATAGACAACGTTTGAGCAGCCTGGATGCGCAGCTGGGGCATTGTGCCGGGGAGGAAACGGGCGAACTCCGCAGCACCCACTGCCGCATATTTTGCCCTCAGTGCATCATTGCATTGGAGGTCAATCAACTCCATTTGGAGGTTTGGTGGTGAGCTTTCCACGTCAACAGCAAATGGGTTACCGAGCAGTTCCAACCTGCTTTTTGTGCTTCAAAGTCAGCAAATCGGCGTCGAAAGTCAGCGGCAAGCATACCTATTTTATCAGCCAACTGTGTGCTCGGGAACGCACTGGTAGAGAGCTTCTCTTTCATGGTCTGGCAGCTGGGAAAGTGGCTCAAATTTTCTTTCCGCATCTGCGTCTCCCACAGAGTCAGTTTGGTTTTAAATGCCTTCACTGTACTGTACATATCAGAGATGACACGATCCCGACCCTGCAGCTGCAAGTTTATTGCATTCAGATGACTCGTAATGTCACACAGAAAAGCCATTTCACACAGAAACATTTCGTCTCGGAGTTGTGTTGTGTCTTTCCCTTTGCTGTCCAAGAACAGACAAATCTCCTCACGAAGCTCGAAACATCTTTGAAGCACCTTTCCCTGGCTTAGCCATCGCACCTCTGTGTGATAAGGCAAATCACCATGCTCCGTTTCTAACTCCGTCAGAAATGCCTTGAACTGGCGGTGATTCAAACCTTTGGCTCTGATAAAGTTAACTGTGCGCGTGATGATGCTCATTACATGCTCCATTTTCAAGGCTTTACCGCACAACGCTTCCTGGTGTATGATACAATGATAAGCTGTCAGCTCACCTGTCGCGTTTTCCTCTTGCATCTTTTCCCGTATCTTCGCCACCAGTCCGCTCCTGTGTCCACACATCGCAGGTGCTCCGTCGGTTGTCAAACCCACGAGTTTTTCCCAAGGCAGCTCCATCTCATTTACACATCTTGACACCTCTTCATACAAATCATGCCCCGTAGTTGTGCCATGCATAGGACATGACAGCAGCCTGGCCTTGTGATTTGGCTTTTTGAACAGAGCCTGTCGAGATTTGAGGCCTCGTTTTAATTCCTCTGCCTTTTGTAGCCTTTGTTCCATGTCCATATTCTTGTTTTTGTCCGCGTGTTTCGTTTCATAATGTCGTCTCAGATTATACTCTTTCAGTACCGCCACACTTTCTCCACACAGAAGACACACAGGTTTTCCAGCTACCTTCGTGAACATATACTCCGACTCCCACCTTGTTTGAAACCCCCGGTTCTCAGTATCCACCTTCCGTTTTGCCATTTTTGATGGGTATCTGAAAGTTAATTTTACTGTGATGCTGACGACTGCTGTGCCAATAAATATTGAAATGAAGCAGCCTACTGCTCGGTGCGTCACCTTTGCATTGTGGGAAATGTAGTATTGGTGCGTGTAAAAGATCTGCGGGCTGCCGGCTTGCTGCGGGCCGGTTCTAATAATAAATCAAGATCATCCCAGGGGCCGTAAAAACCTTCTTGCGGGCCGGATGTGGCCCGCGGGCCTTGACTCTGACATATGTGATCTAGGGTATTGCGCAAGGTTAAATTGAGTTCCTCAGTTAGGTGGTTAACTGATTTTTGTCCTCTGACGTCCTTGGGTAAACAGAGGGAGTCTGGAAGGGCATCAAGGAATCTTTGTGTTGTCTGAATTTATAGCACGACTTTTGATGCTCCTTGGTTGGGGTCTGAGCAGATTATTTGTTGCAATTGCAAACGTAATAAAATGGTGGTCCGATAGTCCAGGATTATGAGGAAAAACATTAAGATCCACAACATTTATTCCATGGGACACAACTAGGTCCAGAGTATGACTGTGACAGTGAGTAGGTCCAGAGACATGTTGGACAAAACCCACTGAGTCGAGGATGGCTCCGAAAGCCTTTTGGAGTGGGTCAGTGGACTTTTCCATGTGAATACTAAAGTCACCACAAATTAGAATATTATCTGCTATGACTACAAGGTCCAATAGGAATTCAGGGAACTCAATGAGGAACGCTGTATATGGCCCAGGAGGCCTGTAAACAGTAGCTATAAAAAGTGATTGAGTAGGCTACATAGATTTCATGACTAGAAGCTCAAAAGACGAAAACGTCATTTTTCTTTGTAAATTGAAATTTGCTATTGTAAATGTTAGCAACACCTCCGCCTTTGCGGGATGCACGGGGGATATGGTCACTAGTGTAACCAGGAGGTGAGGCCTCATTTAACACAGTAAATTCATCAGGCTTAAGCGATGTTTCAGTCAGGCCAATCACATCAAGATTATGATCAGTGATTAGTTCATTGACTATAATTGACTTTGAAGTAAGGGATCTAACATTAAGTAGCCCTATTTTGAGACGTGAGGTATCACGATCTCTTTCAATAATGACAGGAATGGAGGAGGTCTTTATCCTAGTGAGATTGCTAAGGCGAACACCGCCATGTTTAGTTTTGCCCAACCCAGGTCGAGGCACAAACACGGTCTCAATGGTGATAGCTGAGCTGACTACACTGACTTTGCTAGTGGCAGACTCCACTAAGCTGGCAGGCTGGCTAACAGCCTGCTGCCTGGCCTGCACCCTAATTTCATTGTGGAGCTAGAGGAGTTAGAGCCCTGTCTATGTTGGTAGATAAGATGAGAGCACCCCTCCAGCTAGGATGGAGTCCGTCACTCCTCAGCAGGCCAGGCTTGGTCCTGTTTACATTTACATTACATTTAAGTCATTTAGCAGACACTCTTATCCAGAGCGACTTACAAATTGGTGCATTCACCTTATGACATCCAGTGGAACAGTAGTGCATCTAAATCTTTTAAGGGGGGGGGTGGGGTGAGAGGGATTACTTTATCCTATCCTAGGTATTCCTGTTTGTGGGTGAGTCCCAGAAAGAGGGCCAATTATCTACAAATTCTATCTTTTGGGAGGAGCAGAAAACAGTTTTCAACCAGCGATTGAGTTGTGAGACTCTGCTGTAGAGCTCATCACTCACTGGGAGTTGGCCAGAGACAATTACTCGATGCCGACACATCTTTCTTGCTGATTTACACGCTGAAGCTATGTTGCACTTGGTGATCTCTGACTGTTTCATCCTAATATCGTTGGTGCCGACGTGGATAACAATATCTCTATACTCTCTACACTCGCCAGTTTTATCTTTAGCCAGCACCATCTTCAGATTAGCCTTAACGTCGGTAGCCCTGCCCCCTGGTAAACAGTGTATGATCGCTGGATGATTCGTTTTAAGTCTAACACTGCGGGTAATGGAGACGCCAATGACTAGGGTTTTCAATTTGTCAGAGCTAATGGTGGGAGGCTTCGGTGTCTCAGACCCCGTAACGGGAGGAGTAGAGACCAGAGAAGGCTCGGCCTCAGACTCCGACTCGCTGCTTAGTGGGGAGAACCGGTTGAAAGTTTCTGTGGGCGACACCGACTGGGCATTCCTACAGCATTTCCCTCCAGAAACCATGAGAAAATTGTCCTCCTTTCCTACACTGAAATGACCCTTACCTAACGATTGCGTCTGAAGCTGGGCTTGCAGCACAGCTATCCTCGCCGTAAGGCGATCGTTCTCCTGTATATTATGAGTACAGCGACTGCAATTAGAAGGCATCATGTTAATGTTACTACTTAGCTTCGGCTGTTGGAGGTCCTGACGAACCACGTCCAGATAAAGCGTCCGGAGTGAAAAAGTTGAATGAAAAAAAGTTGAGTGAGGGAAAAAACAAAAAAAATTAACTGTAATTAAAAAGTAAAATCTGTAAAGTTGTCAGGTAGCAATGTAAGGTTGACAACAAAACGCACAGCAACACGTAAACAAGTCTGCAAGTTGTGACATAAAGTTGTGACATAAACATCAATGTGTTTATGTTAATTATTGGTCAAGTACTGACCCAAACAACATGCCTACCTAATTTACAAATCCATATTAGTTTTCATTGTCTTTGTCCGAGTTGAAACGGGAGGGGCGGGGGGGGGGGGGGGGGGGTACCTATCAGCATTTTGTCTGTTGGTACATGTTAGTTAGTTAATTTCATTTATTTTTTAAACCTTTATTTAACTAGGCAAGTCAATTAAACAGCTCCCTAACATGTTTGAAGAATACACAGCCACCACCATTCAATTAAATAATAACAAAAGATTATGAAAAGTAATATATGTGTCTTGTGTCTCTTCCAGTACAGAAAATCTGTATCAACTTGTCTTTTAGTCAGGGCACTCCATGACAAACCATCCCTCCTGTCCTCTATCTGTAGAAAAGCAAGATAGAATTTATGCACACAGTACTGATTAAATTATCAATAGTTGTTGAGTGAATTCCAGGACAGACAAGAAGTGATAGTATTTTGACCTATGACCAGATGAAATGTGAGCAACCTGAAGTGGGACTGGTGCCTGGCCACATACTGCCTCAGCGTTCTTCTCCTGCTATGCTGGGGGGTTCCCACGACACTGCTGAACAACAAATACACCAGGTTTTCTAAGAAGCCTGTGAAATAAATCAAATATCATCACTCAGTAAACATATTGTGAGAAAAAGACATGCTCTGTAGTTTGCAGTGCACACAGGAGTGTGTGCTGGTGTGGCTAAAATGCCAGGGCTGAATTTTGTCCCAGTACGCCCCTGCCTGTCACTGCTGCAAAATTCTCACACTCTTATTTTTGTCACAACCTGTGAAAATAGCTATTCTTGAAGATTTTCCCTGCAGGTGTAGATAGCATTTTGGGACAATGGAGCACATTTCTGGACCTTTTGGTATTTGGTGCCACTTTAAATGCAGACTCTCAGCTGGAAAACTCATTATGGACGTTGCAGTTATTATATTACCGGATTTATTCCAAAAAGGACCTAAACAGCCAGGCGGTTTTATGGTTATAAGCCTGTTACAGTAAAGTGTTATTGGGCTATAATATTAACAACCATCACCTCATAAATGTAATATGCTCCTAGATATTTCACACAAAAGACAAACCTACTCACACTTCCAGTAAATTCGACATGAATGTGATTTTACCCAAACTGTTGATGCTACAAATCCCATTTGACGCTGAACAAGGTTGCATGTAACTGCTTTATCCTTGTGAAGAACGGTGTGACAACTACCTAGCTGGTGACAAAGAATCCCTGCCTTTGTTCTCGATTTCATCCGCTGTAACCTCCTGCCTCCTCCCCTCTCTCTCTTCTTTCTCCATCCCTTTCTGACTCCCTCTATTTGTTTTGTCTGCGCATCGAGCCAATGAGTCGACAGCGGGAGGAGTTATAAACTGAGAGCGGGGGGAACCCTACTCTAAAAGGGGACTAGGGAGTCTGTGGCTTGGGAACGGGGAGTCTTGGGAGAGTGACTTGGGTTGGTCGGAGTTGCATGCAGGACCGGGGTTCCTGAGCACCCCCCTCCTGGGACAGACACGCGAGATGCCACCCTCGCCAAGGAAATCTATCAAGGAGCGCGAGCTGTTCTCCCTGACCTCATCTCTACCATGTTGCTCGTAAGTGAATTAATTGTGACTTCTGGTCTTTTGTATTGTGTTACATTCCTTTAGCGATAGTTCATTTGAAAGCCGTTGGTCGGTGATGCTATTGCCCACAATAGTCCCTAATATGCGAAAGCGCGGACTACAGATACATTACGTTATTCATATGCGCACGCAGAGAACGAAATCTAACAGTGGAGTGCCATACGATGAGATGTTTATTTAGATTTGATTTAGAGTCCTCGTTGCTACAGCCTAGGCCAACTTGCCCATACTTTGTGAAAATAAAAGGCAGACGCTAATTATTTACTGTAATTAAATAGCTATTGCTCCCATTCACACTGACCACACACTAGACTATGGAGAGAAGATAATACAACGGCACTGTTGGCATTTACTCAAATCGGCAGTTATTGTAATGGATTTTGTGAATCTTTTGGTTCAGAATGATTTTTATTACCGTTCCAATAGAAGTAAGATGGCACGTTTCAAAGACGATGAGATTTAATTGCAACAACAAGCAATGTAGAATAGATCCACAAAACTCGTAAATTATTTAACTCTAACATTTAGATGCCGTAGGCGTAGATTGGCGTGTTTGGGAGGCCCTACTGAAATAATAAATAGCTCTTCTCAGTTAAACTGAAGGGAATCCTCGTTTTCTTAAAATATACATTTAAAGCCTAAACTGCACTGACAGCACTTTAAAACAGTTCAATCAAATCGAACATAAATTATGGCGAACAGGTCATGAACAGGTACAAATCTAAATGTCAGGCTAGATCTGATGTGTAATAAAGTGACCCAAAGTTCAATTTCTAATTGTCCAATAGTCAAACCCCTAATAGTGTTCAAGAACATGGATGAAAAACAGTCCTGAAATTCAGTTTAAAGGTCATTGGCTTGTCATTTGGAACCGATAAGAACAAGATGGAAAACGTGTAGGATGTCAGTGCCTAGTACAGCCTAATACAGCAGATATCAGCACCACCTTACTCCACACAAGGACACAGAATCAAACACTATACGTTTTCCTTTTACTGTTACAGATAATAGCTATATTACTATGAACAGACTGCATAATCTTACTGTTTACACAAGTAGCTACTACTGTATAATCTAATACAAATATTTTACACCTACGAAAAGACCTAGAAGTCATTCTGTAGGGTTGTGTGTCATGATAAGGGATCAACGTCCAGGGAGATTACCACAACTCCCTGTTTAACTGGTCAAGTCCGGATCAGCCAGGTAGGAGTTGGGAAATGTTATTAAAGACATAAATGTGACCTGGGAAAGCATGCAAGCCTGCAATCCATCATATATAGTAGGACTGGGTTCAGGGCCTTTCCATCCCTTGTGACCAAAAGTCCAACCCCAGGTAGAAAGTTAGAGGGAGGGAGAGTGACGGAAAATGCTCAGTGTATGTAGGCTATGTTTGTGTGAATATATGCGTCTGTGCATGCATGATCCTGTCTGAGTGTGTGTGTAGCGCCCAAAGTAGTATATGAGAGAATCTGATGTACTTTAAATGCCTGTGGGAATGTACGTGTGTGTGTGTGTGCGGGCACGTGTGTGTGTGTGGGCGTGTGCATGTGTGTGTGTACTGTGTATATGTGTCGGCTGGCATACAGGAGTGTAGCTCTGCAGCAGGCAGGGAATGGCAGGCCATTCTCCAGATGTCTCCATAGCCTGGGAAAACCTGAAGCGTTTTGTTAAAAAGCCCTTTTATTCATTCCTCATGTCCATGGCCTCCTGGTGTTTGTCTATCTCTCTGTCGGCTGAATTTAATACCTTGGCAATATGACTGTTATTCCTGCTCATATCACAATAGAAGTATTGTCATTGTGTGTGTGTATGTGTGTGTGTGTGTGTGTGTGTGTGTGTGTGTGTGTGTGTGTGTGTGTGTGCGCGCACGTGTGCGTGTGTAAGTATAAATTCTACAAATGGGAGAAATTGGATATAGTGCTGATCACACTATAGTCTAATCCTTAGTTTGCATGCAGTGAGTTTGCATACATGTGCTTATCATGAATGAGGTTTCCTTCTCTAAGCTGTGTTTGTATTGGGTCTGTGCTGAACTGTAGCGCCGTAGTTTGATTATTATCGACTGTGCTACCCTGTAGGGGTCCTCAGTGAGACATGGATGTCGGTAGTCTTCAGTGACTTACATGTATGTGACTTATGTAGAAATGTCATTCAGCTATTGGTCTCACGACTATTAAATCAACTGTTCTCTCTCTTCCTCTCCCTCTCTCTTCATGTGGAAGCGATTTCGGGGGTGCCACGGTCCTCCAGTTAGACTCAAACTAACCCCAGTCCCTCTCCATTTTCTGTTTGACCGGCAATTGTTTGCAGTGCAGGACTGAGGAAGGTTTTTTGGAAAGTCTGTGTTTTTATTTAGTGTAGTGGAACTGGATGTGACCACAGGGCATGACAAAACCAGTTAGCTGTTCTTATTCCACTCATTGGTTAAGTAAATCTAAATTAGTTGGCTCTGGATCTTTCTTTAGAGGTAACCTTTGATTTGTTCTCCTCAGAAGCATTTAAGCCTTTAACTGCCACATCCAAATGAGCTGCTAGTGTGTGTGTGTGTGTGTGTGTGTGTGTGTGTGTGTGTGTGTGTGTGTGTGTGTGTGTGTGTATCGGAGTGTGGTTTGTGTGCAGAGAATGTGTGTGTTAGGGGTTGTGAGTGGAGTCAGGCAGAGTATTTGTATCCAAGAAAGACAGAGAGCGAGAGAGAGAGACACAGACAGACAGAGTGAGAGAGAAAGAGAGAGAGAGAGACAGAGAATGAGAAAGAGATTAAGCGAGAGATGGAGGGAGATGCGGATAGAGTGTGGTTGTCATTACTATTCTAAGTATCTGGTAAAATGTAAAATTCATTAGGCTATATCCAAACCTGATATCTTATTTCACCTGAAGGCAGGCAGGAGGCAGAGACAGAAATGTCTTCAGGGTAAAAGGTCACCACAATGTTTGTTTTTTTTACTTATGTACAGCAACTTAACCGGTTGTAATTACCATGACTTTGGACAGACTTCAATTGCAAATACTCTCTCTCCTACTGTGGTATCCTTTCCTGTGTCCTATACCCTAAGTCTTGCCTACTTCCTGGTTCAAGTCACATGCTGTTTTTTTAATGAGCTTCAAGCTTATATCGTCGAATTCATGAAAATGGGGTCATTTAAGATAAAGGTAAAATTATATTTGTGGATTAATTTACTTTTACCTATCCAGTGCCTTCAGAAAGTATTCATACCCCTTGACTTATTCCATATTTTCTTGTGTTACAGCCTGAATTCAAAACGGATTAAATTGTTTGTTTTTTCTCACCCATCTACACACAACACTCCATAATGACGAAGTAAAAACATGTTTGTCGAAATGTTTGCCATTTTATTGAAAATTATATACAAAAATACTGTCTCTCATTTACACAAGTATTCACACTCCCTAGTCAATACTTTGTAGAAGCATCTTTGGCAGCAATTACAGCTGTGAGTCTTTCTGGGTAGGTCTCTAAGAGCTTTCTACACCTGGATTGTGCAATGTTTGCCCATTATTCTTCTGAAAAATCTTCAAGCTCTGTCAAATTGGTTGTTGATCTTTTTGGTAAGCAACTCCCGTGTAGATTTGGCCATGTGATTTAGGTTATTGTTCTGCTGAAAGTTGCATTAATCTCCCAGTGTCAGGTGGAAAGCAGACTGAATCAGGTTTTGCTCTAGGATTTTGCCATTCCGTAAATTTTGTACCTGAAAAATGATTACAAGCATACCCATAACATGATGCAGCCACCACTATGCTTGAAAATATGGAGAGTGCTACTCAGTAATGTGTAGCATTGGATTTGCCCCAAACATAACACTTTGTATTCAGGACAAAAAATGTATTTCATTATTACTTTAGTGCCTTGTTGCAAACAAGATGCTTGTTTTGGAATATTTGTATTCTGTACAGGCTTCCTTCTTTTCACTCATTCATTTACATTAGTTTTGTGGAGTAACTACAATGTTGATGATCCATTCTCAGTTCTCTCTTATCACAGCCATTCAAGTCTGTAACTGTTTCAACGTCACCATTGGCCTCATGGTGATATGTCTGAGCGGTTTCCTTTCTCTCCGGCAACTGGGTGTATTGATACACCATCCAAAGTTGTAATTAACAACTTCACCATGCTCAAAGGGATATCAAATGTCTGCTTTTTTATTTCAACCCATCTACCAATAGGTTCCCTTCTTTTCAAGGCATTGGAAAACTTCCCTGGTCTTGGGGGTTGAATCTGTGTTTAAATTCACTGCTCGACTTAGGGACCTTAAAGCTAATATTATGTGTGGGCTCTCGAGTGGCGCAGCGGTCTAAGGCACTGCATCTCAGTGCTAGAGGCACCAAGTCACACTGACTTGCCTAGTTAAATGAAAAAGTTAACAGAGATTAGATTCATTATTTTTGGTAGTCATTAAACACTGTTATTGCACACAGAGTGAGTCCATCCAACTTATGTGACTTAATTAAGCAACATTTTACCCCTGAACTTTAGGCTTGCCATAACGAAGTGGTTGGATACTCGAGATTAATTTGTAAACATTTCTAAAAACATCATTCCTCATTGACATTATGGGGTATTGTTTGTATGGGGCATTGTGTTTAATCCATTTTAAATTCAGGCTGTAACACAACAAAATGTGGAAAAGTCAAGGGGTGTGAACACTATCTGTAGGCACTGTATGTAGATCAGTGATGTATCTAGAATAACAGTCCCTCTCACTCTCTATTTCTCTTTCTCTCACTCCTGACAAATATCAGTTCAAACAGCCAACTCTTTCATAGTGTTTCACTCCATTATTCATTCATGTTAAAGGAACGTCATCCCTATTCCGTTTGTGTCGCAGTGGAGTTATCCATACACATGGGAAAGTACAGTAAAAAAAACTGATCAAACTCAAACCAGAACCCACACAAACCATGTTGCTAGCACACAACCACAGGGACATATTTAGTCAGTGCCACAATGCATAAGCAAGTTGCAACAGAGTTCAATGAAAAACCACTACAACCAGGGAGGATGGTATATAATGGTATATTAAGGGCACATGTTGTGTCATTTCCCTAGCAACTACATTGCCCGGTATTTTCATGTTTGTCTCCCTTGCCTTTACTCCATTTGTGACACGGGTCAATAAGAGTTTGCCCATTAGCTGCTTCCAGGGGGGCAACTGAACTAGAGGATCAAGGGTAATGTGTAGTGTTGTTTAGTCATGGTGGTGGCATGCCTGTTTGAGTCAATCAACTAGCTCCACAGTGACATCATCATCCCATGTCTTGATGATGACCCATCAGTGATGGATGTATAAGGAAATAAGCAAACAGGAAACCACTCACTCAGAGGCGGCGCTCCTAGTGGCCAGAGACTTTAAAGCAGGGAAACTTAAATCAGTTCTACCAAATCTCTATCAACATGTTAAATGTGCAACCAGAGGGATAAAAATTCTAAATCACCTATACTCCATACACAGAGACGTGTACAAAGCTCTCCCTCGCCCTCCATTTGGTAAATCCGACCACAACTCTATCCACCCGATTCCTGCTTACAAGCAAAAAACTAAAGCAGGAACCACCAGTGACCTGGTCTATAAAATAATGGTCAGATGAAGCAGATGCTAAACTACAGGACTGTTTTTCTATCACAGACTGTAACATGTTCCAGGATTCTTCCGATCACATTGAGTAGTACACCACATCAGTCACTGGCTTTATCAATAAGTGCATTCAGGACGTCGTCCCCACAGTGACTGTACGTACATACCCCAACCAGAAGCCATAGGCAACATTCGCACTGAGCTAAAGGGTAGATCTGCCACTTTCAAGGTGCGGGACTCTAACCCGGAAGCTTACAAGAAATCCCGCTATGCCCTGCGACAAACCATCAAACAGGCAAAGCTTCAATACAGGGCTAAGATTGAATCATACAACACCGGCTCTGACGCTTGTCGGATGTGGCAGGGCTTGCAAACTATTACAGACTACAAAGGGAAGCACAGACGCGAGCTGCCCAGTGACACGAGGCTACCAGATGAGCAAAATCACTTCTATGCTCGCTTCGAGGCAAGCAACACTGAGGCATGCATGAGAGCATCAGCTGTTCCGGACGACTGTGTGATCACGCTCTCCGTAGCCGACGTGAGTAAGACCTTTACACAGGTCAACATACACAAGGCTGCGGGGCCAGACGGATTACCAGGACGTGTGCTCTCGGCATGTGCTCACCAACTGGCAGGTGTCTTCACTGACATTTTCAACATGTCCCTGATTGGGTCTGTAATACCAACATGCTTCAAGCAGACCACCATAGTCCATGTGCCCAAGAACACAAAGGCAACCTGCCTAAATGACTACAGACCTGTAGCACTCACGTCCGTAGCCATGAAGTGCTTTGAAAGGCTGGTCATGGCTCACATCAACACCATTATCCCAGAAACCCTAGACCCACTCCAATTTGTATACCGTCCAAACAGATCCACAGAGGATGCAATCTGTATTGCACTCCACACTACCCTTTCCCACCTGGACAAAAGGAACACCTATGTGAGAATGCTGTTCATTGACTACAGCTCAGCGTTCAACACCATAGTACCCTCAAAGCTCATCACCAAACTAAGGATCCTGGGACTAAACGCCTCCCTCTGCAACTGGATCCTAGACTTCCATCACAGGCCGCCCCCAGGTGGTGAGGGTTGGTAGCAACACATCTGCCACGCTGATCCTCAACACTGGAGCTCCCCAGGGGTGCGTGCTCAGTCCCCTCCTGTACTCCTTTTTCACCCATGACTGCATGGCCAACACCATCATTAAGTTTGCTGACGACACATCAGTGGTAGGCCTGATCACGACAACGACAAGACAGCCTATAGGGAGGAGGTCAGAGACCTGGCCGGGTGGTGCCAGAATAACAACCTCTCCCTCAACGTAACCAAGACTAAGGAGATGATTGTGGACTACAGGAAAAGGAGCACCGAGCACGTCCCTATTCTCATCGACGGGGCCATGGTGGAGCAGGTTGAGAGCTTCAAATTCCTTGGTGTCCACATCAACAACAAACTAGATTGGTCCAAACACACCAAGACAGTCGTGAAGAGGGCACGACAAAGCCTATTCCCCCTCAGGAAACTAAAAAGATTTGACATGGGTCCTGAGATCCTCAAAAGGTTGAACAGCTGCAACATCGAGAGCATCCTGACAGGTTGCATCACTGCCTGGTACGGCAATTGCCCAAGTCTAGGACAAAAAGGCTTCTCAACAGTTTTTACCCCCAAGCCATAAGACTCCTGAACAGGTAACCAAATGGTTACACAGAGTATTTGCATTGTGTGCCTCCACCAACCCCTCTTTTACGCTGCTGATACTCTCTGTTTATCATATATGCATAGTCACTTTAAATATATATTCATGTACATACTACCTAAATGGCCCGACCAACTAGTGCTCCCGCACATTGGCTAACCGGGCTATCTGCATTGTGTCTAGCCACCCGCCAACCCCTCTTTTTACGCTTCTGCTACTCTCTGTTCATCATATAGGCATAGTCACTTTAACCATACCTACATGTACATACTACCTCAATCAGCCTGACTAGCAGGTGTCTGTATATAGCCTTGCTACTCTTTTTTCAAATGTATTTTTACTGTTGTTTTATTTCTTTACTTACCTACACACACACACACACACACACACACACACACACACACACACACACACACACACACACACACACACACACACACACACACACACACACACACACACACACACACACACACACACACACACACACACACACACACACATACACACACACACATACCTTTTTTCTTCTTTTTTCACACCGTTGGTTAGAGCCTGTAAGTAAGCATTTCACCGTAAGGTCTACTACACCTGTTGTATTCACGTGACAAATAAACCTTGATTTGATTTGATCTGGCTCTGTGTGTGTCATGCTTTAACCCCCTGGTGGCCAGACTAATGTACTACACTGACAAACAGCTGGGGGGCAGCTGAAGAACAGGATAGTGGTGCCATGCACTTATGGATTGTGCTCAGGGACACATATGTACACACTCACATGCACAGGCAGACACACACACACACCACACGCAGCATGCACGATCACACACACACAGACGCACCACACACACAACATGCACAAACATACACAGCATGTGAGCAGGTGGATGTGTGAGAGAGGAGTGGGAGTGGGAGATATAATGAAGGAGGAAAGTAGAAAGGGGAAGAGATGGAGGAAGGGGGAGGGAGGGAGGTAGAACTGTTTGGAAATCATTCAGGCAGAAGCAGATGTTCCAGATGTCTCTGGATGTAGCTGTAACAGAAGCAGAAACACACACACAGAATGGGCAGAGTGGTCCAGAGGGTGTATTGAGGATTGTTGTTTTTCTTCTTCTAATTTAGCCAACGCCAGTTCAATGGGCCGAATCAAACAGGGCAGCTAATTGCTCTGATTAGAACATGAAGCCCACAAACAGATGGGAAAGGTCAATGCACCACTACGCCACAGGCATTCCAATCCAACAGTCATAGTGACATTTCCTCTACGGTTGGAAGAGTTTCTGTGAATCACTGTTCCACTCATTGAGATGCTGTTGGATTATCTTGTAAATCATTGAGATTATCTCTTCCCTCTCGCACACACCATGTGTATACAAACACATGCGCAGCAGTCATCCTAATTATAGCCACCAAGCCTCAAGAAAAAACATCCAACAGTACAGAGATCATTTCTGTGGTCTAGCATAGATCAGTACTCATTTTAATCCAAAAGTGTCAATCATGGTTATGATTTGAAAATGAAGTTACAGTTTTGGAATGAGATTATATCAGCAGGTTGGGATAAAATAATATAGTTAAAGACACAAGATATTCTTGAGATTCTTTAAATGAGTTTATAGTCATAGAATCAGTCCCGTTGTCTGTAGTATTTCTGTACCTGATGCTGCTGCAGACTCATGTGGTTCCTGTGGTTGGTCTCCCCCCCTTGCAGGTGGCTGAAGGTAGTTCTGTGCAGCCACATGCGTAATCTATGGATGGTGCTCATGGCCCTCACTGTGCTCTGTGTGGCCATCCAGATCCTAGGAGTCGTCTGGCAATCCAGGTGAGTCTGGTGCTATTGTACATACACATGTAGGATCTTTATTTGATCAACCTGTTGCAGGAGAACTTTCCTACAAAGCAGGAAATGTAAAACTTTTAGTCTATTTTAGGTTATAAAAGGTTTTTAAAGATTTGTCATTTCCATTTAGACATTTTAGGCTTGATTTTAAATGATGAAAAATGTAACATCCACTACAAAAATGTCCATTAATTATAATCCACTGTTGTTACAGGATCATTTTCCTGCTGTAGCAAACTGGCTCAAATTAAGATCCTACGTCTGTAGGTATTAGGTCAGATCTTCATACTACCTGGATTGGTATTACTGGCAGTGAAACCAGAGAGGAATGGGTGAAACGAGAGGATTTTTCTATGAGAGAATGTCAAATTGAGAGGCTTGTTTGATCGAATATACATTCGGAAAGTATTCAGACCGCTTTACTTTTTCAAAATGTTGTTACGTTACAGCCTTATTCTAAAATTGATTAAATTGTTATTTTTCCCCTCATCAATCTATATACAACACCCCGTAATGACAAAGCAAACATTTTTAAAATATAAAAGGTTTTCAGGTCTCTCTAGAAATGTTAGATCGGGTTCAAGTCCGGGCTCTGGACATTCGGAGACTTGTCCTCGAAGCCTCTCCTCCGTTTTCTTGGCTGTGTGCTTAGGGTCGTTGTCCTGTTGGAAGGTGGACCTTTGCCCCAGTCTGACGTCATGAGCGCTCTTTTCATCAAGGATCTCTCTGAACTTTGCTCCATTCATTTTTCACTCAAACCTGATTAGTCTCCCAGTCCCTGCCGCTGAAAAGCTGTAGGGATGGTGCCAGGTTTCCTCCAGACATGACGCTTGGCATTCAGGCCAAAGACTTCAATCTTGGTTTCATCAGACCAGAGAATCTTGTTTGTCATGGTCTGAGAGTCCTTTTGGTGGCTTTTGGCAAACTCCAAGAGGGCTGTCATGTGCCTTTTACTGGGAAGTGGCTTCCGTCTGTCCACTCTACCATAAAGACCTGATTGGTGGAGTGCTGCAGAGATGGTTGTCCTTCTGGAAGATTCTCCCACA
This sequence comes from Oncorhynchus nerka, assembly GCF_034236695.1. NCBI lineage: Eukaryota > Metazoa > Chordata > Actinopteri > Salmoniformes > Salmonidae > Oncorhynchus > Oncorhynchus nerka. The sequence continues at coordinate 23,013,319 of NC_088406.1, read as the reverse complement.
TCCACAGAGGAACTCTGGAGCTCTGTCAGAGAGACCATTGGGTTCTTGGTCACCTCCCTGATCAAGGCCCTTCTCCCCCGATTGTTCAGTTTGGCCAGACGGCCACCTCTAGGAAGAGTCTTGGTGGTTCCAAACTTCATTCATTTAAGAATGATGCCACTGTGTCTTGGGGACCTTCAATGATGCAGAAATGTTTCAGTAACCTTCCCCAGATATGTGCACAATCCTGTCTCTATGGACAATTCCTTTGACCTCATGACTTGGTTTTTGCTCTGACGTGCACTGTCAACTGTGGAACCTTATATAGATAGCTGTGTGCATTTCAACATCATGTCCAATCAATTGAATTTACCACAGGTGGAAGTTGTAGAAACATCTAAAGTTGTAGAAACATCTATGGGATTGTAAATGGAAACAGGGTGGCCCTGATGTCAATTTCAAATCTTATAGCAAAGGGTCTGAATACTTACTGTTTTTTAATTTCAAAACAACTGTTTTCACTTTGTCATTATGGGGTATTGTAGTTTAACATGTAAAACATGTAATTTAATCCAGTTTAGAATAAGGCTGTAACGTAACAAAAATGTGGATAAAGTAAAGGGGTCTGAATACTTTCTGAATGCACTGTAAGTTTCGCAACCTTTAGCCTGTTACAAATGTACTGATATAAGTGGATGCACTTGGAATTCTGACAACTTTGAGAAAAACGACTGCTGTTCACACGCGTATCTGCCCTTTCATTGGCTAGAATAGTCCCACCTGATCGCGCCTGCCTTCAATCATTGAGGACATGTATTTTGATTGTTAGAGTGGTCACTCTCCTAACTTGTCAATATAATAGATCATGTTTGGTGAAACTAACAAGCTTTTACATTCCACTTCACTGTTCTGGATAATTGTTTTGTTTTGAAACAGGCTGACAGTGATTGGCTAACTGTAGTCTAACATTGTTTGGTTTCAGGAATGATAAGATGTTAAGCGAGAAGCTCCTGAATGTGCAGTTCACCATCAAGATCCAGAGAACGCTCCCGACGGAGCAGAGGGACTGGGTACGCTTGCGCTCTTCACATGCCCCTGTTGTAGAAGAGGAAATGAGGTCACAGGAGGAAGGAGCTCTTAAACAACGGGCCAAAGGGAAGCAGAAGGTAGCAGAACATCAACATGGCAGAGATGAGCTAGGAGTGGAGAGGCGTGTCCAGGAGCATCACCAACATCTAAAGCTCTCATACACTGTCAATAAGGTCAAAGACTCTAGGAAAGAGGCCAGGGGTAAAGTTTCAGCAGTAAAGGCAGCCCTGCCCAAAGGCACAATGGGTGATGATGAGTTGCATTTGGGGGTTCCTGGGTCTGTAGTTCTCCAGATGGGCCACCCATCTATCAAAGTGGTATCCACCTTACCTTACAAACCTCCCGAACTCCTCTCAACCAATCAGCTGAAGAGTAGAAAGAGCCCTGCCCCTTTAGGCACCAACTCTGTAGTTGCCGGGGTGATAAACGAGGTGAAATCTGAGGTAGCCAGCGCCACCTGTTGGCCGAAGAACCACATCGTCTTTCTCAAGACGCACAAAACGGCCAGCAGCACCATCCTGAACATCTTATATCGCTATGGCGACAGCCGCAATCTGACCTTCGCCCTTCCACTGAACAAGCACAGCCAGCTGTTCTATCCCTTCTTCTTCGCCTCACACTTTGTAGAGGGAGTGAGGAGCCGCAGTGTCAAAGAGTTCAACATCATGTGCAACCACATGAGGTTCAGACCACCAGAGGTGAGTTCTATCATCATAGCACAGGAGGTTGGTGGCACTTTAATTGGGGAGGACGGGCTTGTGGTAATGTCTGGAGCGGAATCAGTGGAATGCTATCAGATACATCGAACACATTGTTTCCATCACACTCATGGTTTCCATGTGTTTGATGCCATTCCATTTTCTCTGTTCCGGCCATTATTATGAGCCGTCCTCCCCTAAGCAGCCTCCACTGCATCATAGGTAATATTGAGGTTCAGACTAACACAAGATTAATTTTACTAGATTTTTTAGCCAATAATTGTTAAATTATTATACACCACCAAGGCATCCCACTAACACATTTTGTTCTTGTTTTGGTCTTTTCCGTTGTGTCTCAGGTGAGGAAAGTGATGCCCCAGGACACGTTCTACTTCTCCATCCTGAAGAACCCCGTTGCCATGATGGAGTCCATTTTCATCTACTACAAGAGCATCCCCGCCTTCCACAAGGCCCGCAGCCTGGACGACTTCCTTGACAATGGTTGGCGTAGTTACAACACCTCCCTGCCCAACAACCATTATGCCCGTAACATCCTGACCTTTGACTTTGGCTTCGACAACAACGTCGCAACAGAGACACCCGGAGACCTGGAGACGCGGGGCGCCAAAGCCATTGGCGCCATTGAGCAGGACTTCCACCTCATCCTCATCTCAGAGTACTTTGACGAGTCCATGATCCTGCTCAAGCGCGCCCTCTGCTGGTCTCTGGACGATGTCGTCTCCTTTAAGTTGAACAGCCGAAGCGAGCGCACACGGCACATGCTCTCCCCGCACACCGCCGACAAGATCAGAGCCTGGAATGCCCTTGACTGGCAGCTCTACCTGCACTTTAACATCACCTTTTGGCGACGCGTGGACGCTACTGTGGGGCGTGAGGAGATGAGGCGGGAGGTGACTCGGCTGCAGGAGCGACGTGCCGAACTAGCCAAAACCTGCCTGAAAGATGGTGGTGCAGTGGACCCGTCGCAGGTGAAGGATGCCGGGCTGAAGCCCTTCCAGTACGGGGCGGCCATCATCCAGGGCTACAACCTGAACCCTGGGCTGGTCGGGCCCACCAAAACACACTGTCAGAACCTGATCACTCCAGAGCTGCAGTACACAGACACTCTCTACACCAAGCAGTTCCCTGAGCTTGCCGCCAGGCAGAGACAGGCTGCCAAACTGGTCGCCTCACAGCGTCAGCCTAGTTCAGTTAAGGTCAACCCGAACAAAGCAGCCATGACAGGGCCGGTGAGGGTGAGAGAGGCCAGACACAGTAGGACAGCCAGGAGTGGACATAGAAACCCTCATGCTCAGAAACAAAATGACCTCCCCTCAAGTGCCCTGTCTAAAATCACTGCAGCTAGAAGTGACAGAAACATGCCTTAAGGGGGGGCTCTTTCAACACAGACTGGGGACTAGTGGGAAGATCCACAGGAGCTCATTGCTGCTGCGTACTGGGGTCTTTTTAAGCTGAACAGCCAATGGCTATGTTTTGTCTATACAGTGAGGACCTTTCGCTGCACATTATGTTCACTCTGGCTGGCTGCAGTGCACAGGGCCAGTTGGCTGACTTTGGCGGCACTAGGATAAGCTCTAGTGTTTCTGCCAAACGATTCTGGACCTGTGTGGATGGAGGGGATGGAGTTGGGGGACGAGAGAAGGAAGAGTAGGAAAGAGAAGGAGAGTGCACCTGTGGTGACTGTCCTGCCTTGACTGGTTGGACTGGAAGTAGCCTTTTGTGGCACACATCTCCTACACATCTCCTAAACCCTATCATCTAATATTTCCCCTTGATCTTGTTACACCCTGAGGTTTACAATTTGAACCCTTGGGGTGTACAGTCGTAGTCAAAAGTTTTGAGAATGACACAAATATTAATTTTCACAAAGTCTGCTGCCTCAGTTTGTATGATGGCAATTTGCATATACTCCAGAATATTATGAATAGTGATCAGATTAATTGCAATTAATTGCAAAGTCTCTCTTAGCCATGCAAATGAACTGAATCCCAAAATTGAATTCCCCCAAAAACATGTCCACTGCATTTCAGCCCTGCCACAAAAGGACCAACTGACATCATGTCAGTAATTCTCTCGTTAGTGAGTGTTGATGAGGACAAGGCTGGAGATCACTCTATCATGCTGATTGAGTTCGAATAACAGACTGGAAGCTTCAAAAGGAGGGTGGTGCTTGGAATTATTGTTCTTCCTCTGTCAATCATGGTTACCTGCAAGGAAACACGTGCCATCATCATTGCTTTGCACACAAAGGGCTTCACAAAGGGCTTTTGCCAGTACGATTGCACCTAAATCAACCATTTATTGGATCATCAAGAATTTCAAGGAGAGCGGTTCAAATGTTGTGAAGAAGGCTTCAGGGTGCCCAAGAAAGTCCAGCAAGTGCCAGGACCATCTCCTAAAGTTGATTCAGCTGCGGGATCGATGCACCACCAGTACAGAGCTTGCTCAGGAATGGCAGCAGGCAGGTGTGAGTGCATCTGCACGCACAGTGAGGCGAAGACTTTTGGAGGATGGCCTGGTGTCAAGAAGGGCAGCAGATAAGACACTTCTCTCCAGGAAAAACATAATAGACAGACTTATATTCTGCAAAATGTACAGGGATTGGACTGCTGAGGACTGGGGTAATGTCGTTGTCTCTGATGAATCCCCTTTCCGATTGTTTGGGGCATCCGGAAAAAAGCTTGTCCGGAGAAGACAAGGTGAGCGCTACCATCAGTCCTGTGTCATGCCAACAGTAAAGCATCCTGAGACCATTCATTTGTGGGGTTGCTTCTCAGACAAGGGAGTGGGCTCACTCACAATTTTGCCTAAGAACACAGCCATGAATAAAGAATGGTACCAACACATCCTTCGAGAGCAACTTTTCCCAACCATCCAGGAACAGTTTGGTGACGAACAATGCCTTTTCCAGCATGATGGAGCACCTTGCCATAAGGCAAAACTAAGTGGCTCGGGGAACAAAACATCGATATTTTGGGTCCATGGCCAGGAAACTCCCCAAACCTTAATTTTTAATTTTTAAATTTTTAATTTCACCTTTATTTAACCAGGTAGGCTAGTTGAGAACAAGTTCTCATTTGCAACTGCGACCTGGCCAAGATAAAGCATAGCAGTGTGAACAGACAACACAGAGTTACACATGGAGTAAACAATTAACAAGTCAATAACACAGTAGAAAAAAAGGGGAGTCTATATACAATGTGTGCAAAAGGCATGAGGAGGTAGGCGAATAATTACAATATTGCAGATTAACACTGGAGTGATAAATGATCAGATGATCATGTACAGGTAGAGATATTGGTGTGCAAAAGAGCAGAAAAGTAAATAAATAAAAACTGTGGGGATGAGGTAGGTGAAAATGGGTGGGCTGTTTACCAATAGATTATGTACAGCTGCAGCGATCGGTTAGCTGCTCAGATAGCAGATGTTTGAAGTTGGTGAGGGAGATAAAAGTCTCCAACTTCAGCGATTTTTGCAATTCGTTCCAGTCACAGGCAGCAGAGTACTGGAACGAAAGGCGGCCGAATGAGGTGTTGGCTTTAGGGATGATCAGTGAGATACACCTGCTGGAGCGCGTGCTACGGATGGGTGTTGCCATCGTGACCAGTGAACTGAGATAAGGCGGAGCTTTACCTAGCATGGCCTTGTAGATGACCTGGAGCCAGTGGGTCTGGCGACGAATATGTAGCGAGGGCCAACCGACTAGAGCATACAAGTCGCAGTGGTGGGTAGTATAAGGTGCTTTAGTGACAAAACGGATGGCACTGTGATAAACTGCATCCAGGAGAGTTTGCAGTCTAGCCAGACACCTAGGTACTTATAGGTGTCCACATATTCAAGGTCGGAACCATCCAGTGTGGTGATGCTAGTCGGGCATGCGGGTGCAGGCAGCGATCGGTTGAAAAGCATGCATTTGGTTTTACTAGCGTTTAAGAGCAGTTGGAGGCCACGGAAGGAGTGTTGTATGGCATTGAAGCTCGTTTGGATCAGGGAATCGCCCGCAGCAAGAGCAACATCATTGATATATACAGAGAAAAGAGTCGGCCCGAGAATTGAACCCTGTGGCACCCCCATAGAGACTGCCAGAGGACCGGACAGCATGCCCTCCGATTTGACACACTGAACTAATCCCATTGGGAACTTGTGGTCAATCCTCAAGAGGACAAACAAAAATCCACAAATTCTGACAAACTCCAAGCATTGATTATGCAAGAATGGGCTGCCATCAGTCAGGATGCGGCCCAGTTAATTGACAGCATGCCAGGGCGGATTGCAGAGGCCTTGAAAAAGAAAGGTCAACACTGCAAATATTGACTCATTGCATCAACTTCATGTAATTGTCAGTAAAAGCCTTTGACACTTATGAAATGCTTGTAATTATACTTCAGTATTCCATAGTAACATCTGACAAAAATATCTAGACACTGAAGCAGCAAACTTTGTGGAAATTAATATTTGTGTCATTCCCAAAACTTTTGGCCATGACTGTACTAAGGTTTGAATGGGACATACTTGATACCATTGATTAAATTGATTGGGGTTGGGTAAGACCTGCAGTACAGTCTGTCTGCTAACACCAAAAGACTAGCAAATACCTCCACTTTACCATGGGGTCTCTCATTTAGACAGGACATATCTCAGGTCTCATTTCTCTGAGTTGATCTAATCTTTACTCAGAGATAAGGTGGCTCAATCTGATACCACCTAAAGAGAGCAAGGGCTTGTAACATTCTGTAATAATAGATTTGTACATAAACTCAAATGCAGACAGCAGAACATTCCTAGAATTGTATCATCCTTTTAGGTTAGTAACTAAGAGAGATTGAGTTACTGAAGTTATTCAGTAACTGAAAGACATTCAGTAGGCCACTATGGGAAAAAATTCAGTTACCAAGACATAACAATGGAGCTCTCGATTCTCACCGAGATGGGAATCACATTAAAATATTGTATTTCTTAGAAGATCAAATGATTAGTCTCTTTAAATTAAAGTGTGCTTTTACAGTTTTTTACAATCACTTTGGCACTAATTTCGGAACCTTGATGTCATTTTTCAAAACTCTAGACACAAAACTCACAACCAATGGTCAAAATGCTAATTTTTCAAAACTCTTCAAAACACTTTTTACAATTGCTTGGATACAGTACACATAAAGCTAACAGAATTTGTTCATTGAACTAAAATCACCTGTTCAATATGACATAACTTAACATCAAAGTATTACCATTTCAAAATGCAATTCACACATTACATCTGAAATGACTGTCTATTCATTTCATTACAATGATCTAACTATCAATTGATACAACTGCTCAAAATGATAAGTAACTGTTGCATTACTCTAAATGCATAGTTTTATGGAAACTGACGAACAATATTCCATGTTTAGATCATGAAAGTTTCAGGATAACGAGATCCATTGACACCAATTACCGTGGAACATGAACCAACTGGACTACATTATCTATGGATGTAATATTTAATCATCATTCTTTATCAGACCACGTTTCTATGGTCCCATGTACCACTTTTCCAGACCATTACTGTACACTCACCGGCCACTTATCTAGTACTGGGTAGGACCCCTTTTGCCTCCACAACAGCCTGAGTTATTCACAGTGTTGTACGGTAAGAGAAGCCCTTCTGCACCTCTGTTTTAAACAGCTGTTATTTGAGCATTTGTGGCCTTTCTGTTAGCTTGAATAAGTCTGGACATTCTCCTCTGACCTCTCTCATTAACAAGGTGTTTTGCCCACAGAACTGCCGCTCACTGAATGTGTTTTGTTTATCGCACCATTCTCTGTAAACTCTAGAGACTGTGGTGCGTAAAAATCCCAGGAAGGCAGTTGTTTCTGAGATGCTGGAACCACCATGTGTGGCATCAACAATCATACCCACGGTCAGTTGCTTAGATTACGCATCTTGCCCGTTCTAATGATTGGTCGAACAACATATAAAGCTCTCTACTCAATATACTCTATATATTGAGTTGCAGGCAGCCACATGATTCACTGTTCGAATGTAACCTTCCTTGATGAGCTAAATCAGGTCTGTAGAGCTGAAGGTATGACCTATGTCATTGTGTGGGATAATGTCAGGTTCCACCATGCTCAAATGGTGCAAGCATGGTTTCAGGCCCATCCACAATTTACCACCCTGTACTTACCCCCATACTCTCCTTTCCTTAACCCGATTGAGGAATTTTTCTCCACATGGAGGTGGAAGGTATATGATAGGCGCCCTCATGAACAAGCCACCCTTCTCCATTCCATGGATGACGCATGCAATGACATCACGGAAGACCAGTGTCAGGCCTGGATTCACCAGAAGATTCTTCCCAAGATGTTTGGCTAATGAAAACATCCATTGTGATGTGGATGAGAACCTGTGGCCAAATCCACAAGGCAGGGTTGATGGAAATATAGAAGTACAGTAATCAATCTTTTGTTTTACAGTAAGCCAGGTGGGGAACACTGCAGTGATGTTTTACAGTAAGCCAGGTGAGGAACACTGCAGTGATCTTTTACAGTAAGCCAGGTGAGGAACACTGCAGTGATGTTTTACAGTAAGCCAGGTGAGGAACACTGCAGTGATGTTTTACAGTAAGCCAGGTGAGGAACACTGTAGTTGACCTTTAACTGTTTTTTCTTTTTTGTAGCGAAATATTTTTGCTTTGATTCAAAGAAACCTATGTTGGGATTTTATTGTATTTCATCAATAAATTTCATATTTTGTTCAGTGTCTGTAGTATTCTCTCTACTAGTCCTTTGTGTATAAGACAGTAGTTTTGGAATTGTTAGTTAGATTACTTGTTGGTTATTACTGCATTGTGGGAACTAGAAGCACAAGCATTTCGCTACACTCGCATTAACATCTGCTAACCATGTGTATGTGACAAATAAAATTTGATTTGATGATTTGATTTGATTTTTACAGTGATGTATTTATGTGTAGTAGCATAATGAAACATGTTTCACATGTTTTGTACTAAAATATGGGGCAGGGTAGCCTAGTGGTTAGAGTGTTGGACTAGTAACCGGAAGGTTGCAAGTTCAAAACCCCGAGCTGACAAGGTACAAATCTGTCGTTCTGCCCCTGAACAGGCAGTTAACCCACTGTTCATAGGCCGTCATAGAAAATAAGAATTTGTTCTTAACTGACTTACCTGGTTAAATAAAGATTTAAAAAAAATAATAATAATATTGAATGATTGTACGAAAAACAAAACAGTGAAACTATCATCGGTATCTTGTGTGTGGATGATCTAAATGAATGTTCCTATGGTATTTCATGATAAATGAGTTATTTGAACCTATGATTCTGTAAGTGCAAGGTTTCTTTAAAGATATGAATGCACAATGCAATGTTTTGAAAATTGGACAGCATGTGCTACAAGTGATGACCGTTATGAGTTTTGTGTCTAGGGTTTTGAAAAATTACCACAAGGTTCTGAAGTTAGTCCCAAAGTGATTGTTAAAAACTGTAAATCATACTGCACTTTAGAGTAAATATATATGGGTTGTAAAGAATTGATCGTAAAATGTAAATGTAGATTTGTATTTAGAGATGATTTTGTGATGTGATTCCTTACAGCCTTATTCTAAAAGTGATTATATAAAAAGCTAAAAAAGGTTTTTAAAATTTTTACAAAATGTATTACAAAATAGAAAACAGAAATACCTTATTTAGATAAGTATTCAGACCCTTTGCTATGAGACTCAAAATTGAGTTCAGGTGCATTCTGTTAACGATCATCCCTGAGATGCTTCTACAACTTGATTGGAGTCCACCTGTGGAAAATTCAATTGATCGGACATGATTTGGAAAGGCACACACCTGTCTATATAAGGTCCGACAATTGACAGTGCAGATCACAGCAAAAACCAAGTGATGAGGTCGAATGGATTGTCCGTAGAGCTCAAAGACAGGATTAAAACGAGGCACAGATCTGGGGAAGCTTACCAATTTTTTTTGCTGCATTGATGGTCCCCAAGAACACAGTGGCCTCCATCTTTCTTAAATGGAAGAAGTTTGGAACCACCAAGACTCTTCCTGGAGCTGGCCGCTGTCCAAACTGAGAAATTGGGGGAGAAGGGCCTTGGTCAGGGAGGTGACCAAGAACCTGATGGTCACTCTGAGAAAGCTCTATAGTTCATCTGTGGAGATTGAAAAACCTTCCAGAAGGACAACCATCTCTGCAGTACTCCACCAATCAGGCCTATATGGTAGAGTGGCCAGACGTAAGCCACTCCTCAGTAAAAGGCACATGACAGCCCGCTTGGAGTTTGCCAAAAGGCACCTAAAGACTCTCAGACCATGAGAAACAAGATTCTCTGGTCTGATGAAACCAAGATTGAAGTCTTCGGCCTGAATGCCAAGCATCACGTCTGGAGGATACCTGGCACCATCCCTATGGTGAAGCATGGTGGTGGCAGCATCATGCTGTGGGGATGTTTTTCAGCGGCAGGGACCGGGAGGCTAGTCAGGATCGAGGCAAAGTTGAACAGAGCAAAGTACAGAGAGATCCTTGATGAAAATCTGCTCCAGAGCACTCAGGACCTCAGACCTGGGCAATGGTTCACCTTCCAACAGGACAACGACAGAGAAGAATGGGAGAAACTCCCCAAATACAGGTGTGTCAAGCTTGTAGCATCATACCCAAGAAGACTCAAGGCTGTAATCACTGCCAAAGGTGCTTCAACAAAGTACACAGTGAAGGGTCTGAAAACTTATGTAAATGTGGTATTTCAGTTTTTTTATATAAAAAATGAGCAACAATTTCTAAAAAACTGTTTTGCTTTGTCATTATGGGATATTGTGAGTAGATTAATCAGGGGAAAAAATGATTTAATCAATTTTAGAATAAGGCTGTAATGTAACAAAATGTGGAAAAAGTCAATGGGTCTGAATACTTTCCGAAGGCACTATGTTTATTTTTCTCATTGTTTTGAGCAGTGATGTTGCCACTGACTCGGGAAGCACAGATTTCAAAATTGAAATGGTCAAATAAAAGGGTGATGTATTATAACTGGTTCTTACTTTCGTGTCTGTTTCCACTTTTGCACGATAAAACAATTTAACCTGAGCAGTATTTTGTTTGGTCTTGGGTAAAAGTTTCTGTACAGTGGGGTTGTACTTTGCAGATCAGACAACAGGTGGCAGCCTTGTCTTCATCTTCCTCTCAGCCTTGCTCGACGACAACTACTAAAATATTATTTTCTTCCCCCCCTCTCTCTCTCCCACCTCTCTTTTTTTCAGAGAGTACTAACGGTACTGTCCCCACTACAACAACAAAATACTTAAATATATCTAACCATATCCTTGAAACATTTAATTGGAGGACTGCTCCTTCTGGGGAATATCAATATGGCGGCAGGTGGCTTCATAGCATCAGCAATCCAGGGTTTATATATATACACCATTATCTCTCTCTTGATCCCTCTGTCTTCAGCTTTTCAGACAATAGTTAGTTTTCTACAGTACATCAACAGCTCCACCTATTGTTCATTATTAGTATGTGCCGAGATCCAATAAGAATTTGTAAAGGTACCGAATAGTTTTCTTCATGATCACAGAGAAGATAATTAGTTTATTTAACAAGGTGACTAACAACATACATGAGCATGCGTCAATCTGTGACTTGTTTACACTAGAACATGAATGATGTGTGAACATGTGTTTGTATCTGTGTGCTGTTGTTTGTAGGGTTGTGTGTGTGTGTGTGTGTGTGTGTGTGTGTGTGTGTGTGTGTGTCAGTGTAAGCATGCATGGCAGCAGGCAGGCCTAATCACCAAACCTTGTGGTACAGGAATGACTTGACAGGACATCTTTAATATTTACTCATCAATCAAATCTGCTCTAAAGGGTAGCGGCTTAAGCAAACAGAAACACACAAAAGCCAACGTCTGGCCTCACATCGATCACACACCCACAGCAGGGTTTGACAAATAGCCTGCTTGGCGTGTGCGGTCACACCTCAATGTGTGCGTGAGAAACTGTTGCCCGGCTATCCAGTCACAAGCCTTGCTATCTTGAGCCAGCCATAAAGTAACCTAGGCCTGCTGGAATACTGTATTGTTCATGACTATGTAGCTATTTAATTGATATGGAATGACAAAATGGACCACATTTACAAAGGTAAGGTTGTCATCAAAATATGGTCTAATCCAGTTTAAGTCATACGTTTACATACACCTTAGCCAAATACATTTAAACTCAGTTTTTCACAGTTCCTGACATTTAATCCTATTAAAAATTCCCTGTCTTAGGTCAGTTGGGATCACCAATTTATTTAAGAATGTGAAATGTCAGAATAATAGTAGAGAGAATGATTTATTTGAGCTTTTATTTCTTTCATCACATTCCCAATGGGTCAGAAGTTTACATACACTCAATTAGTATTTGGTAGCATTGCCTTTAAATTGTTTAACTTGGGTCAATCGTTTCGGGTAGCCTTCGACAAGCTTCCCACAATAAGTTGGGTAATTTTGGCCCATTCCTCCTGACAGAGCTGGTGTAACCGAGTTAGGTTTGTAGGCCTCCTTGCTCGCACACACTTTTTCAGTTCTGCCCACAAATTTTCTATAGGGTTGAGGTCAGGGCTTTGTGGATGGCCACTCCAATACCTGGACTTTGTTGTCCTTAAGCCATTTTGCCACAATGTTGGAAGTCTGCTTGGGGTCATTGTCCATTTGGAAGACCCATTTGCGACCAAGCTTTAACTTCCTGATTGTTGTCTTGAGATGTTGCTTCAATATATCCATATAACTTTCCTTCCTCATGAAGCCATCTATTTTGTGAACTGCACCAGTCTCTCCTGCAGCAAAACACCCCCACAACATGATGCTGCCACCCCCGTGCTTCACGGTTGGGATGGTGTTCTTCGGCCTGCAAGCATCCCCCTTTTCCTCCAAACATAACGATGGTCATTATGGCCAAACAGGTCTATTTTTGTTGCATCAGACCAGAGGACATTTCTCCAAAAAGTACGATCTTTGTCCCCATGTATAATTGCAAACCGTAGTCTGGCTTTTTTATGGCGGTTTTGGAGCAGTGGCTTCTTCCTTGCTGAGCGGCCTTTCAGGTTATGTCGATATAGGACACGTTGTACTGTGGATATAGATACTTTTTACCTGTTTCCTCCAACGTCTTCACAAGGTCCTTTGCTGTTGTTCTGGGATTGATTTGCACCAAAGTACGTTCATCTCTAGGCGACAGAACGCGTCTCCTTCCTGAGCGGTGTGACGGCTGTGTGGTCCCATGGTGTTAATACTTGCGTACTATTGTTTGTACAGATGAACGTGGTACCTTCAGGCGTTTGGAAATTGCTCCCAAGGATGAACAAGACTTGTGGAGGTCCACAATTTTTTTCTGAGGTCTTGGCTGATTTCTTTTTGAGTTTGAAGATAGGCCTTGAAATACATCCACAGGTACACCTCCAGTTGACTCAAATTATGTCAATTAGCCTATCAGAAGCTTCTAAAGCCATGACATAATTTTCTGGAATATTCCAAGCTGTTTTAAGGCACAGTCAACTTCGTGCATGTAAACTTCTGACCCACTGGAATTGTGATACAGTGAATTATAAGTGAAATAATCTGTTTGTAAACAATCGTTGGAAAAATTACTTTTGTCGTGCACAAAGTAGATGTCCTAACTGACTTACCAAAACTATAGTTTGTCATCAAGAAATTTGTGGAGCTGTTGAAAATGAGTTTTAATGACTCCAACCTAAGTGTATGTAAATGTCCTACTTCAACTGTGCAGTACATCACCAAGGAAGGGCTTGGTAACACATAAACTGCATTTAGATGGCCATTTACCGCAATGATATTGCTTGTAGTGGTGTGTTCACTTGTTAAAACCAATTACCATGTTGTTTTCCTGGTCGACATATATGGTGTCACTTATGATCTTAATTAGACGATGAGTTTTAATTTCAAGCGGACGAATGGCATCTTGGTTTAATCTGGTTCCTTTGATGCAGAGGAGGCCGTTGGGGGGGCAATCCTATGGAGAGAGGAGAGCTTGGAAATGTTGGGCATCCCAAGGTAAAGGCAAGAATTAATGTCCCTCACAACTGTTATTGCAGCATATAAAACATGTCTGAAGTAATTTCATATATACTATGGTGCTAAACTAAATTTTTCTTTCATGTTCTTTTTCCTTTTCTAATTTTCTGCTCCCAGAAAAGTTTAGAACCTATCAAACAGTCAGATGAAAATCACCATGTACCTGCTCGTGTTTGTGTGCGGTGTGTGTGGTTTTGCTGCTGGACCAGGATCAGATTTGAAGCTGTTCCAAGGCCAGGCTTGACTGCCTCCTCCCATTTGTCCGGCCCTACTCTGTTCTGTTCTCTTAACAGCCTGCTAGCTCTAGTCTGCCCTACTCTGTTCTGTTCTCTTAACAGACTGCCATCTCTACTCTGCCCTACTGTCACGACTTCCTCCGAAGTCGGTCCCTCTCCTTGTTCACGCGGCGTTCGGCAGTCGACGTCACCGGTCTTCTAGCCATCTCTGATCCACATTTAATTTTCCATTGGTTTTGTCTTTGTTTTCTACACACCTGGTTTTCATTCCCTAATTACATGTTCATATATTTAACCCTCTGTTTCCCCCATGTTTTTGTGTGTGATTGTTTCTATGATAATTTCGGTTCATTATGGCTGTATTTTTGATGGATACTGTTCTCCCCGTGCCTTATATTTACCATTTGTATTTGGTCAAGTGTATTTTTTTACCTTGTGCCTTTATTTTTGAGTAAAGTACGTTGCTCACTCATTTTGCTCTCCTGCGCCTGACATCATGCACCAGCTACACTCACCGACTGACACCTACTCTGTTCAGTTCTCTTAACAGCCTGCTAGCTCTACTCTGTTCTGTTCTCTTAACAGCCTGCTAGCTCTACTCTGTTCTGTTCTCTTAACAAACTGCTAGCTCTACTCTGTTCTGTTCTCTTAACAGCCTCCTAGCTCTACTCTGCCCTACTTTGTTCTGTTCTCTTAACAGCCTGCTAGCTCTATTCTGCCCTACTCTGTTCTGTTCTCTTAACAGCCTGCTAGCTCTATTCTGCCCTACTCTGTTCTGTTCTCTTAACAGCCTCCTAGCTCTACTCTGCCCTACTTTGTTCTGTTCTCTTAGCAGCCTGCTAGCTCTATTCTGCCCTACTCTGTTCAGTTCTCTTAACAGCCTGCTATCTCTACTCTGTTCTGTTCTCTTAACAACCTGCTAGCTCTACTCTGTTCTGTTCTCTTAACAACCTGCTAGCTCTACTCTGTTCTGTTCTTTTAACAACCTGCTAGCTCTACTCTGTTCTGTTCTCTTAACAACCTGCTAGCTCTACTCTGTTCTGTTCTTTTAACAGCCTGCTAGCTCTACTCTGTTCTGTTCTCTTAACAGCCTGCTAGCTCTACTCTGTTCTGTTCTCTTAACAACCTGCTAGCTCTACGCTGTTCTGTTCTCTTAACAACCTGCTAGCTCTACTCTGTTCTGTTCTCTTAACAGCCTCCTAGCTCTACTCTGCCCTACTTTGTTCTGTTCTCTTAACAGCCTGCTTGCTCTACTCTGCCCTACTCTGTTCTGTTCTCTTAACAGCCTGCTAGCTCTACTCTGTTCTGTTCTCTTAACAACCTGCTAGCTCTACTCTGTTCTGTTCTCTTAACAACCTGCTAGCTCTACTCTGTTCTGTCCTCTTTACAGCCTGCTAGCTCTAGTCTGCCCTACTCTGTTCTGTCCTCTTAACAGCCTGCTAGCTCTACTCTGCCCTACTCTGTTCTGTTCTCTTAACAACCTGCTAGCTCTACTCTGTTCTGTTCTCTTAACAACCTGCTAGCTCTACTCTGTTCTGTTCTCTTAACAACCTGCTAGCTCTACTCTGTTCTGTCCTCTTTACAGCCTGCTAGCTCTAGTCTGCCCTACTCTGTTCTGTCCTCTTAACAGCCTGCTAGCTCTACTCTGCCCTACTCTGTTCTGTTCTCTTAACAACCTGCTAGCTCTACTCTGTTCTGTTCTCTTAACAACCTGCTAGCTCTACTCTGTTCTGTTCTCTTAACAACCTGCTTGCTCTACTCTGTTCTATTCTCTTAACAACCTGCTAGCTCTACTCTATTCTGTCCTCTTTACAGCCTGCTAGCTCTATTCTGCCCTACTCTGTTCTGTCCTCTTAACAGACTGCTAGCTCTATTCTGCCCTACTCTGTTCTATTCTGTCAACAGACTGCTACCTCAACAGCCTGCTAGCTCTACTCTGTTCTGTTCTCTTAACAACCTGCTAGCTCTACTCTGTTCTGTCTTCTTTACAGCCTGCTAGCTCTACTCTGCCCTACTCTGTTCTGTTCTCTTAACAGCCTCCTAGCTCTACTCTGCCCTACTCTGTTCTGTTCTCTTAACAGCCTGCTAGCTCTACTCTGTTCTGTCCTCTTTACAGCCTGCTAGCTCTATTCTGCCCTACTCTGTTATGTTCTCTTAACAGCCTGCTAGCTCTACTCTGTTCTGTCCTCTTTACAGCCTGCTAGCTCTATTCTGCCCTACTCTGTTCTGTTCTCTTAACAGCCTGCTAGCTCTACTCTGTTCTGTCATCTTTACAGCCTGCTAGCTCTATTCTGCTCTACTATGTTCTGTTCTCTTAACAGCCTGCAAGCTCTACTCTGTTCTGTTCTCTTAACAGCCTCCTACCTCTATTCTGCCCCTCTCTGTTCTGTTCTGTTCTCTTAACAGCCTGCTAGCCCTATTCTGCCCTTCTCTGTTCTGTTCTCTTAACAGACTGCTAGCTCTATTCTGCCCTACTCTGTTCTGTTCTGTCAACAGACTGCTACCTCAACAGCCTGCTAGCTCTACTCTGTTCTGTTCTCTTAACAACCTGCTAGCTATACTCTGTTCTGTTCTCTTTACAGCCTGCTAGCTCTACTCTGCCCTACTCTGTTCTGTTCTGTTCTCTTAACAGCCTCCTAGCTCTACTCTGCCCTACTCTGTTCTGTTCTCTTAACAGCCTGCTAGCTGTATTCTGTTCTGTTATCTTAACAGCCTGCTAGCTCTACTCTGTTCTGTCCTCTTTACAGCCTGCTAGCTCTATTCTGCTCTACTCTGTTCTGTTATCTTAACAGCCTGCTAGCTCTACTCTGTTCAGTTCTCTTAAAACATCCTGCTAGCTCTACTCTGTTCTGTTCTCTTAACAGCCTGCTAGCTCTACTCTGCTCAACTCTGTTATGTTCTCTGAACAGCCTGTTAGCTCTACTCTGCCCTACTCTGTTCTGTTCTCTTAACAGCCTTCTAGCTCAGCTCTACTCTGCGCTACTCTGTTCTGTTCTCTTAACAGCCTGCTAGCTCTACTCTGTTCTGCTCTCTTAACAGCCTGCTAGCTCTACTCTGTTCTATTCTCTTAACAGCCTGCTAGCTCTACTCTGTTCTGTTCTCTAAACAGCCTGCTAGCCCTGCGCTGTCTCATGCCAGTCAGACAACCTTACTCCAGATATCACTGTGAACCAATGTCTCCCTGACACTGTCTGCTCTAACGAGTGTGTGTATGTGTGTGTCCATCCACAGAGACATCAGAAGTTTCGCCGAGCAGTTCTCGCTGTGCAGTTTGTCTGTAACATGATATAAATGTACAAAGCAAGTATCGCTACAGTACCACCCGGCATACACTCTTTTTTACTCCTTGGTATTGCAGTGCATCAGATCCATTCACTGTGTGAAGTGCCTCTAGATTCAGGTGAACGTGGTGTAGTTTTTCAAGCTGCTGGCTGGTACACACAGCCATGGTCTCTGTAGGGTTGGACTGCTGAGGATTGATATCAGACAGCTCTCTCTCTAATCTGTGTTTGCTAACCAGGATTTCCTGACCAGATTAAAACATTCACACCTCACTGCCCACGTTCAGGCTGTTCCGCCCCTGGCTGTGCATCATTGCACTGCACCCCCTCCATCCATCCATCCCTCTCTCAATCCATCCCTCTCCATCGATTTGGGCCCAGTCTGGTTGGAGCTGGCAGCTATCTCCAATGTTGGACATGAGATATGATATACTCAGCTGGCTTCTGTCCTGAATGAGTGTGTCAGTATGTGAGCAGGTGGATGTGTGAGAGAGAAGATAGGAGGAGTGGGAGGGAGGGAGGGAGGGAGAACTGCTGCTGTCTGTCTGCAAATTATTGAAGCGGGAAGGCAGATGTGTTTTTTAAACGATGTGAGTCTGTTGTTCCAGATGTCTCTAATGTAGCTGTAAGACATGCAGACACACACACACACACGCCACACATACACACGCCACACACACTTCATGCACACATACACACCACATGCACACCACACACACATACCACAAGCACACACAAAACATTCTTGTGGGGACCGACGGAATGACCCACTTGTCCAAATTGTCCTTGTATTACTTTCCTTGTGAGGACTTCTGGTAACCACAAGGATAGTAAAACCAAACACACACACACACACACATGAAATCCCATGCAATGTTTGTATATGTGTGCATTTACTGTTGCAAATGTGCATTACCACCCAGAGACTATGCTGCGTCCCAGGCAGAGAAGCTGTCCTTTGCTGAGCTCACCACCCGGGCTGTTGCTACCCGGAACCACAACCTGGTGTTTCATGTGTCCTGGTACAGAGCCAGCAAGGAGGTATGAGTGCTGGAGCACATCATCCCCACACAGCTTCACCCTCTCTGGGCAGCTGAACCACCGTAACCCCCCCCTGGACTGGTGGAAGATCTGGAGGGAAGATGGAGGCATGGTTTTTGAACCACTTCTCTGTTTGTCTGTTGGTCTGTCTCTCTCCCTTGCCTTCTTTCACATAGATAGTTGATTGTTGATTGATATGCTGCCGACAGAGATGGTCTCCTCGCTTCGCGTTCTTAGGAAACTATGCAGTAGTTTGTTTTTTTATGTATTATTTTTTACATGGTTACCCCAGGAAATCTTAAGAGCCCCAGAGAAGCACTTCCCAACATGGTGGGTCATAGCTCTAGACTGGGCAGTGAAACAGACTGCTTGAAACATTGTTAAGGTCATCCAGAAGGTCATAAGAATACCATTAGGCTTTAGATGGACTGGGCTTAATCTGTGTCTGGGAAACCGTCCCTAAAACTTGGGAGAACCATTGTCTTCCATCTTATTGTCTGAGGGCAGCTATACTGGCTGTACTCTGATTGGCTTTGCTGAGATCATATACATTGATACTTATCTACTTCCTCCCAAGGCTACCCCTTCACTGGAACACACAACAGGTAGTTTATTTACTTACTTAGAGAACTATTTTCCTTAAGTCAATATAAAGCCCGGGAGGGAAATATAAAATAAACATAAAACCTCCAATGAAGCCTACTTAATGGCGATATTGAACAGAATCATGCTAACTAATAATGAAAATAATGTAGCCACAGGCTAGCAGGCAGAAACCGAGGAGGTCTGTGGAAAACACACTCACTGTTCTGGAGGCTGACTCAGTACTCTCTGGCGTGGATTTCAGGAAAGCACTATGGGTTTCCTCATAGGACATTACCACCATATTAAATTTACCACTGCTTTTTATGTTATTTGGAAAATTCATTCAGTTTGGTGCGGTTTTATATTAATTAAATTACTGTTACAGAAAGAGTAATGAGAGAGCTATGGTAGTTAAAGCAGTTTAAGTTGGGTTTTGTGGAGTAAAGATGTAGGATCTTAATTTGAGCCCGTATGCTACGGCAGGAAAATAATTATGCAGCAACAGGAAATGTTAATTATTGTGTGGATTATAATTAATGGACATTTTGTAAGGGTTGATACACATTTCAAAGTGGAAATTACAAACTTAAAAAAGCACTTACAAAGTAAATTACAATACAAGTTCGCATTTCCTGCTATGCAGGATCATTCTCAGCAGCAAAAGAGTGATCAAATTAAAATCTTACATCTGTATTGACCTTTTCTGTCCCTTATTGAATTCTGTTTTCCTCATCTTCAGGAGGAACACAGTCATATCAAAGGACACGAGATCTTCTGCTTTCGTCTTTGTTGTTAAATCAGTTAATTGATCTATTACGTGGTCAGTCTAGTTACTAGCTATCGATTCTAAAGTTATTTAACTTCTTAAGGTATAGGGGGCAGCATTTTCACTTTTGGATAAATAGCATGCCCAATTTCAACTTCCTGCTACTCATGCCAAGAATATAAGATATGCATATTATTAGTAGATTTGGATAGAAAACACAGAAGTTTCTAAAACAGTTTGAATCATGTCTGTGAGTATAACAGAACTTATGTAGCAGCCAAAACCCAGAGGACTAACCGTTCAGATTATTTTTGGAGGTCTCTTTCTGTTCATTGAGTTCTCATTGGCAAATGATATTTCTTAGGAGCTTGTTTTCAGTTCCAACCGCTTCCACTGGATGTCACCAGTCTTTGGAATTTGGTTGAGGTTATTCCTTTGTGCAATGAAGGAGTCTGGCCATCTATGAACTGCGTAACACTGTTGAGAGTTGCGTAAGACTTGAAAAGTAGCTTGGTTTGTTGTGTTCCTGTATTGAACACAGATAGACCCGTCTTCAATTTGATCAATTATTAACGTTTAAAAATACCTAAAGTTGTATTACAAAAATAGTTTGAAATATTTCGGCAAAGTTTATAGGCAACTTTTTAAATATTTTGTAGTGACGTTGCGCATTTTGGAAGCTGTTTTTTTCTGGATCAAACGGGCCAAGTAAATTGACATTTTGGATATATATCGACGGAATTCATCGAACAAAAGGACCAATTGTGATATTTATGGGACATATTGGAGTGCCAACAAAAGAAGCTCGTCAAAGGTAAGGCATGTTTTATATTTTATTTCTGCGTTTTGTGTAGCGCCTGCAGGGTTGAAATATGCTACCCTCTTTGTTTACTGTTGTGCTATCATCAGATAATAGCTTCTTATGCTTTCGCCGAAAAGCTTTAAAACCTTACAGTGAGTAAGGTTGGATTACCTCTTGTCTGCAATGGTGTGTGCCTATGTGTGTGTGTACCTGTGTGTGTGTGTGTGCCTGTCTGTGTGCGTGCCTGTGTGTGTACGAGCCTGTGTGTGTGCCTGTCTGTGTGCGTGCCTGTGTGTGTGCGTGTGTGTGTGTGTGTGTGTGTGTGTGTGTGTGTGTGTGTGTGTGTGTGTATCTAGGACCAGGGATGGCCAGTAAACCAGCAGGACATCTGGAAATGTCAGTTTATAGTCTGAGGTCTGTCTAATTTGAATTATTCAACACCTCGTCTCAAACCATATTGCTGCGGTGACAGCACACTGTCATTTACATATGCCACTATCAACTCTCACAGAGGATCTACTGTACTTAGCAATTTATTTAAGCAAAATAGAAAAACCAACAACAGCAACAACAACAACAGTATTTCATGGGTGCCATTAGCTATCAGTGTAACTTCAGAAGGGGGGTGGGAGGGAGAGGCTCAATTATCTCAACGGGAAGGCAATTTCACAAGGCCATGCCATTACCTCTTTGGAGAGGGAAAACGAAGTGCTTGTGTTTACTGCTGGAGCTTAATTAAGGGAAATTGGAGATGCAGAGTGTTTTTTGGTACTACACCGGTGTTTGGGTTGAAAGAGACACTTATGTAATGAAAGTTTGAGGAACGTTTAAAGGCCATTCAGTTCTCCTGAACGGCTGGAATAGTTTGATTATATTTCATTGCTCCGCGCTTCACAGAGGGAGGTAGAGAAATGGAAGTGTATAGAGGATGATTGTCGTCCAACATGAGCTTTTGTTTGGACAAAAAACTTTTTCCTTTTGACTGTATTTTCTTTTCATTGCATGTTTTCTGGTAATTAGGTTTGCCAGCATGACTGCTTGCTGAATGAAATAAATGGATTGTGTTTGTGTTTTGAAGGCTTTCAGGTGGTTGGAATACAAGGAAAACCAAACCGAGTGGAAACCTGAGTAAGGTATGCCTACTGAGACATGATAATAATAATAATAATAGTAACATTCAAACTACAAAAAGATGAATTGTGTCAGGGTGTGATTTGGGTGGGCATTCTATGTTACTTTTTCTATGTTTTTGTTTTTCTTTGTTTTGGCCGGGTATGGTTCTCAATCAGGGACAGCTGTCTATCGTTGTCTCTGATTGGGAACCATAGCTTTTTCCCACAGGGTATTTGTGGGTAGTTAATTTCTGTTTAGTGTTTTGCACCGTTCAGGACTGTTTCGGTTATTCCCTTTGTTATTTTGTTATAGTGTCCAGTTTTAATAAAGAAAGCATGAACACTTACCACGCTGCGCTTTGGTCCGATGATTCCTCTTCTTCAGATGACGAATACTGGTACAAATTGGCAGATCTACACACCTACTGTACATTTAGGATTGAGATTAATTGTCATACAGCCCTACAAGATTCTCTCGATTGTGCATCTGCAAAATTTTGTCAGAGTTTTGGGTGACAGGCCAAATTTCTTCAGCCTCCTGAAGTTGAAGAAGCACTGTTGCGCCTTCTTCACCACACTGTCTGTGTGGGTGGACCATTTCAGTTTGTCTGTGATGTGTATGCCGAGGAACTTGAAACATTCCTTCTTCTCCACTGCTGTCCCTTTGATGTGGATAGGGGGGTACTTCCTCTGCTGTTTCCTGAAGTCCACGATCATCACTTTTGTTTTGTTGAGAGGTTGTTTTCCTGACACCACACTCCGAGTGCCCTCACCTCCTCCCTGTAGGATGTCTCGTCATTGTTGGTAATCAAGCCCACTGTTGTGTCATCTGCAACTTGATGATTGAGTTGGAGGCGTGCATGGTCACGCAGTCGTGGGTTAACAGGGAGTACAGGAGAGGGCTGAGCACACACCCTTGTGTGTT
This sequence comes from Oncorhynchus nerka, assembly GCF_034236695.1. Lineage (NCBI taxonomy): Eukaryota > Metazoa > Chordata > Actinopteri > Salmoniformes > Salmonidae > Oncorhynchus > Oncorhynchus nerka. The sequence goes on along the minus strand of NC_088406.1, from coordinate 22,990,712 downwards.
GAGAGTCAGTGAAGTGGAGATGCTGTTTCCTACCTTCACCACCTGGGGGTGGCTCGTCAGAAAGTCCAGGACCCAATTGCACAGGGCGGGGTTGAGACCCAGGGCCTGCAGCTTGATGATGAGCTTGGAGGGACTATGGTGTTGAAATAGGTATTCCTCTTGTCCAGATGGGATAGGGCAGTGTGATGACGATTGCATCGTCTGTGGGCCTGTTGGGGCGGTATGCAAACTGAAGTAGGTCTATGGTGGCTGGTAAGTTGGAGGTGATATTATCCTTGACTAGTCTCTCAAAGCACTTCATGATGACAGAGTGAGTGCTACGGGGCAGTAGTCGTTTAGTTCAGTTATCTTTACCTTCTTGGGTACAGGAACAATTTTGGCAATCTTGAAGCATGTGGGGACAGCAGACTAGGATAGGGAGCGATTGAATATGTCCATAAACACACCAGCCAGCTGGTCTGCACATACCTGAGGACGCAGCTAGGGATGCCGTATGGGCCAGCAGCCCTGCGAGGGTTAACCCGGTTAAATGTCTTACTCACGTCGGCCACGGAGAAGGAATGGGGGGTAGGGGGGGGCGCAGTCCTTGTTAGGGGGCCGCAACGGTGGCACTGTATTATCCTCAAAGCGGGCAAAGAATGTGTTTAGTTTGTCTGGAAGTGTGACGTCGGTGTCTGTGACTTGGCTGGTTTTCTTTTTGTAGTTTGTGATTTCCTGTAGTCTCGTGTCTGAGCTATTGAATTGCGACTCCACTTTGTCCCTGTACCGGCATTTTGCTTGTTTGATTGCCTTACGGAGGAATAACTACAGTGTTTATATTCAGCCATATTCCCAGACCTCTTTCCATGGTTAAATGCGGTGGTTTGCACTTTCAGCTTTGTGCCAATTCTGCTATCCATCCATGGTTTCTGGTTAGGGTAGGTTGTCATAGTCACAGTGGGTACAACATCTCCAATGCTCTTCTTTACAAACTCACTCACCGAGTCAGCGAATAGGTTGATGTTGTTATCTGAGGCTGACCGGAACATATCCCAGTCTGCGTAATTAAAACAATCTTGAATCGTGGATTCCGATTGGTCAGACAGGCGTTGAATGGTTCTCTTCACTGTTACATCCTGTTTTAGTTTCTGCCTATAATACGTTAGGAGAAAGATGGCGTCGTGGATTGCCGAAGGGAAAGCGGGGAGGGCTTTGTATGCATCATGGAAGTTAGAGTAGCAGTACACTGTATTAAATGTAGTCCCCTTCCCCTTTTCAGGGCCTGGCCTACCTGGTTTTGAGGACACCTGCTCCATGACGCTGGTGTCTCAGGAGACAACATCTACAGCAACACACTGATGACATCTACATCAACACACTGACAAAACAGGTACCCCAAAACACTGAGCAAATATCTACATTAACACACTGTCCAAACAGGTACCCCAACACACTGAGCAAATATCTACATCAACATACTGTCCAAACAGGTACCCCAACACACTGACCAAATATCTACATCAACACACTGTCCAAACAGGTACCCCAACACACTGAACAAACAGGTACCCCAACACACTAACCAAATATCTACATCAACACACTGACCAAACAGGTACCCCAACACAGTGACCAAACATCTACATCAACACACTGACCAAACAGGTACCCCAACACACTGACCAAACAGGTACCCCAACACACTGACCAAACAGGTACCCCAACACACTGACCAAACAGGTACCTCAACACACTCACCAAACAGGTACCTCAACACACACACCAAACAGGTATCTCAACACACTCACCAAACAGGTATCTCAACACACTCACCAAACAGGTATCTCAACACACTCACCAAACAGTTATCTCAACACACTCACCAAACAGGTATCTCAACACACTCACCAAACAGGTATTTCAACACACTCACCAAACAGGTATCTCAACACACTCACCAAACAGGTATCTCAACACACTCACCAAACAGGTATCTCAACACACTCACCAAACAGTTATTTCAACACACTCACCAAACAGGTATCTCAACACACTCACCAAACAGGTATCTCAACACACTCACCAAACAGGTATCTCAACACACTCACCAAACAGTTATTTCAACACACTCACCAAACAGGTATCTCAACACACTCACCAAACAGGTATCTCAACACACTCACCAAACAGGTATCTCAACACACTCACCAAACAGGTATCTCAACACACTCACCAAACAGTTATTTCAACACACTCACCAAACAGGTATCTCAACACACTCACCAAACAGGTATCTCAACACACTCACCAAACAGGTATCTCAACACACTCACCAAACAGGTATCTCAACACACTCACCAAACAGGTACCTCAACACACTCACCAAACAGGTATCTCAACACACTCACCAAACAGTTATTTCAACACACTCACCAAACAGGTATCTCAACACACTCACCAAACAGTTATTTCAACACACTCACCAAACAGGTATCTCAACACACTCACCAAACAGGTATCTCAACACACTCACCAAACAGTTATTTCAACACACTCACCAAACAGGTATCTCAACACACTCACCAAACAGGTATCTCAACACACTCACCAAACAGGTATCTCAACACACTCACCAAACAGGTATCTCAACACACTCACCAAACAGGTATCTCAACACACTCACCAAACAGTTATTTCAACACACTCACCAAACAGGTATCTCAACACACTCACCAAACAGTTATTTCAACACACTCACCAAACAGGTATCTCAACACACTCACCAAACAGGTATCTCAACACACTCACCAAACAGGTATCTCAACACACTCACCAAACAGGTATCTCAACACACTCACCAAACAGGTATCTCAACACACTCACCAAACAGTTATTTCAACACACTCACCAAACAGTTATTTCAACACACTCACCAAACAGGTATCTCAACACACTCACCAAACAGGTATCTCAACACACTCACCAAACAGGTATCTCAACACACTCACCAAACAGGTATCTCAACACACTCACCAAACAGGTATCTCAACACACTCACCAAACAGGTATCTCAACACACTCACCAAACAGGTATCTCAACACACTCACCAAACAGTTATTTCAACACACTCACCAAACAGTTATTTCAACACACTCACCAAACAGTTATTTCAACACACTCACCAAACAGTTATTTCAACACACTCACCAAACAGTTATTTCAACACACTCACCAAACAGGTATCTCAACACACTCACCAAACAGGTATCTCAACACACTCACCAAACAGGTATCTCAACACACTCACCAAACAGGTACCTCAACACACTCACCAAACAGGTATCTCAACACACTCACCAAACAGTTATTTCAACACACTCACCAAACAGGTATCTCAACACACTCACCAAACAGGTATCTCAACACACTCACCAAACAGGTACCTCAACACACTCACCAAACAGGTATCTCAACACACTCACCAAACAGGTATCTCAACACACTCACCAAACAGGTATCTCAACACACTCACCAAACAGGTATCTCAACACACTCACCAAACAGTTATTTCAACACACTCACCAAACAGGTATCATCTGTGTCAGTCCCTGACAACCCAGAAAATTGTATTTCCATTTGAGTTGACTCTACGGTGAAGGAGTGCTCGTTTGAACACTGCTACATTGTCAGGATTACCAGCTTCAAAGAGCCAATTAATTTCTCAAGGTCCTTCATTGATTAACTTTTTCTCCTCTGCACTGACAAGGTAGTTTGGAGAAAGAGATAATGGCCTTCTCATCCCAACATGCTCTTCCAAAGTTAGAGGATTCAAGGACAGGAAGCTTCAATTAAGCAAACAAACCTCTCACTACTGTAGGCCGTTAGTCAGTCGAACACTGCAATGTGTTTTAAAGGAGTGTTTGGATCCAATCAAATACATTACCAATGTAAAGTTAGCTTGATGTTATATATTCTTATTTTACTTTTACCACTAAGACATTGGGGTGGGTTCTACTAATCTAACATAAAGCATAATAGCTAAATGATCCATGGTATAACCATCTTTAAAAAATATTATATGTATTAGTCATATGTTGGATGAAACAGGATACATGCATGCAGTATATCAATTTCAATTCAATTTTCAATTCAAGGGCTTTATTGGCATGGGAAACATGTGTTAACATTGCCAAAGCAAGTGAGGTAGACAACATACAAAGTGAATATATAAAGTATATCACTGGTATGTCTATGAATAGGTAGACTGTACAGTATATACCCCTCCCTCCACAGATCCAGCCGCACACTACAGAGCCAGCTTCAGGAGCATGTCAACTGGGAGCACACAGATACACCCCTCAGAGAGCACACTACAGAGCCAGCTTCAGGAGCATGTCAACTGGGAGCACACAGATACACCCGTCAGAGAGCACACTACAGAGCCAGCTTCAGGAGCATGTCAACTGGGAGCACACAGATACACCCCTCAGAGAGCACACTACAGAGCCAGCTTCAGGAGCATGTCAACTGGGAGCACACAGATACACCCGTCAGAGAGCACACTACAGAGCCAGCTTCAGGAGCATGTCAACTGGGAGCACACAGATACACCCCTCAGAGAGCACACTACAGAGCCAGCTTCAGGAGCATGTCAACTGGGAGCACACAGATACACCCGTCAGAGAGCACACTACAGAGCCAGCTTCAGGAGCATGTCAACTGGGAGCACACAGATACACCCGTCAGAGAGCACACTACAGAGCCAGCTTCAGGAGCATGTCAACTGGGAGCACACAGATACACCCCTCAGAGAGCACACTACAGAGCCAGCTTCAGGAGCATGTCAACTGGGAGCACACAGATACACCGCTCAGAGAGCACACTACAGAGCCAGCTTCAGGAGCATGTCAACTGGGAGCATAGAGATGCACCGTCCTCAGAAGCATCCTCCACCGCTTATGAAGCGAGGAAGTAGAGAATGAGATTGAGATCTGAAATTCCACTCTGGCTTTATTTATATTGTGTGTTGGAGACAGTTTTTTTGGTAATTTTGTATTATGTGTTTGTCATTAAATATGTATCGTGTTATTGAGGAACTGACCATAGACAAGCAATGGCACAGATGTAGATCGTTTTGGTTCCTTATTTGATCACTGAATGATATTGAGCTTGGAAAAGTGTGCCCTCTCCTTTCCGTGTAGCGTTTTCATTTCACTTTGTTCTCTGGTACAATTACAGAGATTAAATATATATACAGTAAATCTATGTCAAGGTGCCTTTTCTGCAGAATATGAAGCCAGCAGCAAGGTGTGGTTGATACTGTATATAATGGTGGGTTTTCTATTACAGAACAGGGGTATATGATCCAGTGGTGCAGAGATATTCTCATCTGTATTCAGCTCTGCTGCTGAGGTCAAAGAGCATGCTTGGAGGGCATGTGTGTGAGAGCACACTGCTCACACACACACACACACACACACACACACACACACACACACACACACACACACACAGACACACAGACACACAGACACACAGACACACACACACACACACAGACACACACACACACACACACACACACACACACACACACACACACACACACACACACACACACACACACACACAGACACACACAGACACACAGACACACACACACCCGCCACATTATCATATATTGTCAGTATGCTAAGATTCTCCAGTCAGCCATGTATGTTAACCACTAGTGTCGACGCCCAGATCCCCCTACTCCCCACTCTCCATTTTCACGCACAACACAATTATCATAATAGGGGGTTTAATGGAATTCGTGCTGGTTCAGAACGCTCTGCCTGCCTGTGTAGCTACAACACCTTGATTGATACTGTGGTCCATCTGTCGCCATCTGCTCCCCCCTGGACTGCAGTAAACACAGTCATTACCAGGGCCCTGGCTGGTCAGGGGGAGAGACGCCCCATCTCAACCCCAGAAAAGAGCAACACAGATGGGGAACGCTCAGACAACACCCCCCCCACCCCTTCCTCCCACCACCTCCTCTGGAAACCTGCCCAGAGCAGAGCACGTAGAGGGCGAACGGAGAAGAGAGAGTGAACACAGCATCAGCATCAGCAGGACCACAGATGATAATCTGCTCTCCTGTGGAATCCAATGAGGATGTGTGAAGGGGGTTGAGGTGTGTGTGTTTCTGCAGCCTGAATGTATACACAGGTAGTAAGGGCAGGCAGTGAGGTGGAGGTTGGTGGTTAATGAGTGTAGATATATGTTAGGGTTGGTGATTAATGAGGAGGTTGGTGGTTCTTGAGAGTATATATGGAGGTTTGTGGTTAATGAGGATATATATGGAGATTGCTAGTTTATTTATTTAAGTAACCTTTATTTAACTAGGCAAGTCAGTTAAGAACAAATTCTTATTTTCAATGACAGCCTAGGAACAGTGGCGTAACTGCCTTGTTCAGGGGCAGAACGACAGATTTTTACCTTGTCAGCTCAGGGATTCGATCTAGCAACCTTTCGGTTACCGAACCAATGCTCTAACTACAAGGCTATCTGCCGCCCCAAAATGTATTAATGAATTAATGAGAGTATACATGGAGGTTAAATTAAAGAGAGTATACATGGAGGTTGAATTAATGAGAGTATACATGGAGGTTGAATTAATGAGAGTATACATGGAGGTTGAATTAATGAGAGTATACATGGAGGTTGAATTAATGAGAGTATACATGGAGGTTGAATTAATGAGTGTATACATGGAGGTTGAATTAATGAGTGTATACATGAAGGTTGAATTAATGAGAGTATACATGGAGGTTGAATTAATGAGAGTATACATGGAGGTTGAATTAATGAGAGTATACATGGAGGTTGAATTAATGAGAGTATACATGGAGGTTGAATTAATGAGTGTATACATGGAGGTTGAATTCATGAGAGAATACATGGAGGTTGAATTCATGAGAGAATACATGGAGGTTGAATTAATGAGAGTATACATGGAGGTTGAATTAATGAGAGTATACATGGAGGTTGAATTAATGAGAGTATACATGGAGGTTGAATTAATGAGAGTATACATGGAGGTTGAATTAATGAGAGTATACATGGAGGTTGAATTAATGAGAGTATACATGGAGGTTGAATTAATGAGAGTATACATGGAGGTTGAATTAATGCGAGTATACATGGAGGTTGAATTCATGAGAGTATACATGGAGGTTGAATTAATGAGAGTATACATGGAGGTTGAATTAATGAGAGTATACATGGAGGTTGAATTAATGAGAGTATACATGGAGGTTGAATTAATGAGAGTATACATGGAGGTTGAATTAATGAGTGTATACATGGAGGTTGAATTAATGAGTGTATACATGGAGGTTGAATTAATGAGAGTATACATGGAGGTTGAATTAATGAGTGTATACATGGAGGTTGAATTAATGAGTGTATACATGGAGGTTGAATTAATGAGTGTATACATGGAGGTTGAATTAATGAGTGTATACATGGAGGTTGAATTAATGAGTGTATACATGGAGGTTGAATTAATGAGTGTATACATGGAGGTTGAATTAATGAGTGTATACATGGAGGTTGAATTAATGAGAGTATACATGGAGGTTGAATTAATGAGAGTATACATGGAGGTTGAATTAATGAGAGTATACATGGAGGTTGAATTAATGAGAGTATACATGGAGGTTGAATTAATGAGTGTATACATGGAGGTTGAATTAATGAGAGAATACATGGAGGTTGAATTCATGAGAGAATACATGGAGGTTGAATTAATGAGAGTATACATGGAGGTTGAATTAATGAGAGTATACATGGAGGTTGAATTAATGAGAGCATGAGGTTGAATTAATGAGAGTATACATGGAGGTTGAATTAATGAGAGTATACATGGAGGTTGAATTAATGAGAGTATACATGGAGGTTGAATTAATGCGAGTATACATGGAGGTTGAATTCATGAGAGTATACATGGAGGTTGAATTAATGAGAGTATACATGGAGGTTGAATTAATGAGAGTATACATGGAGGTTGAATTAATGAGAGTATACATGGAGGTTGAATTAATGAGAGTATACATGGAGGTTGAATTAATGCGAGTATACATGGAGGTTGAATTAATGAGAGTATACATGGAGGTTGAATTAATGAGAGTATACATGGAGGTTGAATTAATGAGAGTATACATGGAGGTTGAATTAATGAGAGTATACATGGAGGTTGGTGGTTAAGGAGGATGTACATGGAGGATTGTAGTTAACGAGGATGACTTTGAAGAATCTCAAATATAAAATACTTTTTTGGTTACTACATGATTCCATATGTGTATATGTCCAAGCTGCTCAGCTTAATGCTCAGTCTTCTATTGTATTCACATCACTAATGGGTTCTCTCTTTAAGTTAGTCTGGTGATAAGGTGGTGTTCACATCACTAATGGGTTCTCTCTTTAGGTTAGAGTCCGGTGTTAAGGTGGTGTTCACATCATTAATGGGTTCTCTCTTTAGTTTAGAGTCCGGTGTTAAGGTGGGTTTATCCCTCAGGTTAGTGTTGATTCCGTACTCTGGCTGATAGCTTTGTGTTGAGGTCAGCGTATGGTGTGGCGCTGCCCAGTAGGAACGTGTGTGCGTGTGTGTGTGTGTGTGTGTATGTGTGTGTGTGTGTGTGTGTGCGTGCGTGCGTGCGTGCGTGCGTGCGAGCGAGCGAGCGAGAGAGAGAGAGAGAGAGAGAGAGAGAGAGAGAACGGGGAGACAGGAGAGCCCTTTCTCTAATGGACTGATGAATTGGCTCCTTTGTGAGAGACTGGAAGTGGCCAAGCCTGTAATTGAAAAATGGTGGAGGTGTGTGTGTGTGTGTTGCCATTTTTGAACAATCTAGCCATGCTGTTAAGGACTCTTGTAAAGACAAGACTGGTGGGTAGTGTAATTCACTCTCATGTCAGGTTTTTATTTCATACTCTATCTCTCTCTATTCTTGTTATGCATACAGTATGTAGATTCAATTATTTAAATTAAACTGCTCCCCAGAGAACTGACGGCTGAGTGAGCTGCCATTACCTAACCAGGACACTGCCAACATCACACAGATGCATGTATGCACACACACACACACACACACGCATATATACACACACGCGCACAAACATACAATACATACCCACCCATTACACATTCATTATGTACATGCTGTGCATACACTCTCTCAAAAATGCAGTGCAAATATTACAATATAATAATTACATACTCACATACATCACAATGCTCTTTTCAAATATACCACATCACAGACACTCGTACAATCTCTCTCTCTCTCTCCTCTCTCTCTCTCTCTCTCTCTCTCTCTCTCTCTCTCACACACACAGACACACACACATGCACACACCCTCTGTGACACACACACCACACTTCAACCGCACATTATTATCTCTGAACTTTCCATTGGTGTAGCACACAATAATGTCCCCCGGGAACACAAGCCAAGATCAAAGGTTCCTGGCTGCATTATTGCATTATTTATGAGTGTGGTGCTTAAAATAGCTGTGCTTTTTAGGGTGAGAAACACTTCATCATGGAGCAGCTATATGCTCAGCCTCAACCTACCATCCACTGCTGCTGCTGCTGCTGAGGATGATGATGATAATGTGAGGTGCAGAGGCGTTGAGGACTGCAGCAAGGTGTTCTGTTCTGATCCCAGGCATAATAAGGCGACCTGACGAGCATCAGGATACCCACCCAGCCACCCACTACTTATCTCACTGTCAACCTGATGCAGCATAATGGATCATTACAGACCAGTAAAATAGGTAGTACACTTTTCTGTTTGTGACCCCCCCCCCCCCCATGTTCAAGTGACATCTAAGCCCTTGCAATCCAGTAAACTAAAACACCCGTCTGTCACCAGCTGTATGAGTTGAACCCCATGTCTGTGATTACACTAACCCATGAAGCTTCACAGCTTTCCAATGTCAATACCACAGCAGATTCTAACAGCACAGTATATCGTAGGAACAGTGAGGCTATACTTTTCTTTACAACACAGTATGCATGCTTCAGCAGGCTATTCCTCTCATCCACTTCATTTTAAGAGGAAGAATATTCTGTGGTTCCTGTCTCAGTCTGTCAGCCCCAGTGATAGAGCTAGTGTAGTGTAGCGCAGGGCTGCTAACCCCAGCTGTTTAGATGGGAGAAAGCTTTAAATTAGCGTTAGCCCACCGTGCAGTCTCCCTCTCCTCGCCTGCTGCTTTACATAGGCAGGTGGGCAGTCATCTGGGGGGGGAGTCATCTGTCAAGCACCGGCATCTCTCCAAATGGTGGCCATGCAGGAAGGGACATGGAAATGGGGTGAAATGGGTGATTGACAGTAGAGTGGAGGAGCATACCGGTCCATGGGGATTATACTCTGCCACTCCAGCACAAATACAATGTTATTATGCGACATACAGAGATACACACACATATTGGTGTACAGACACCGTTACGATACGGACATGGTCACACACAAACAAATACTGCAAGTGCACAAAGTCATACACAGGCAAACAAACACACACACAGGCACATACACACATTCACCCTACAGTCCTGTCTATGGACAGAGAGACCTTGTCATCTTCTCTGTCATGGGGTTAGAGGTGTCCATTCTGTTCTATATTTCCTCTGTCACACTTGGCAGGATTGATCAATTGGAGCCTGGTGTTCTCACCCTGTCAACACCAGTCAGAGGACAATGCAATACAACACAACACTGCACATCATATGATTACCAACCTTCTCTCTGTCTTTTCTCTCTCTGTCTCTTATAGATCACTGTCTTTTTCTGTTTTAACAAGTCCTCTTCTGCTCAGCTTTCTTAATTTCTCCATGTACAGATCTGATATCCTATTTTGATCACTCTGTTGTCTCAGAAAATGTTCCTGCGCTGCAGGAAATGCAAATTGTAGTGTATTCAAGGTTTAAAAAGGCTTCTAAAGTTTGTAAATTTCACTTTAAAATGTCAGACTATCCCTAACGGAAAATGTATCAACCCATCCAAAAAAGTCAATTAATTATAATCCACGTAATAATTCACATTTCCTGTTGCTGCAGGATTATTTTCCTGCTGTGAGAAGCAGGGTCAAATTAAGATAGCATCTGTACTACAAGGCTACAACCCCCATCTTCCCTCTTTTTCGATTTTCTATCATACACCTTGCTCACTCTGCTTATGTCTCTATCGTCCTACTCTCTCTGGCTCATATCCTCTCTGTTTCCATGTCTTTCTCACATCTCTCCTCTCTGGCTCATATCCTCTCTGTTTCCATGTCTTTCTCACATCTCTCCTCTCTGGCTCATATCCTCTCTGTTTCCATGTCTTTCTCACATCTCTCCTCTCTTCCTCCTACTCTCTCCGTTTCCATGTCTTTCTCACATCTCTCCTCTCTGCCTCATATTCTCTCTGTTTCCATGTCTTTCTCACATCTCTCCTCTCTGCCTCATATTCTCTCTGTTTCCATGTCTTTCTCACATCTCTCCTCTCTGGCTCATATCCTCTCTGTTTCCATGTCTTTCTCACATCTCTCCTCTCTGCCTCATATTCTCTCCATTTCCATGTCTTTCTCACATCTCTCCTCTCTGCCTCATATTCTCTCCGTTTCCATGTCTTTCTCACATCTCTCCTCTCTGCCTCATACTCTCTGTTTCCATGTCTTTCTCACATCTCTCCTCTCTTCCTCCTACTCTCTCCGTTTCCATGTCTCCCTGTTTCCACATCTTTCTCACATCTCTCCTCTCTGTCTCCTACTCTATAATGATCATAATTATAATTATTATAATCTACATTATATACAGTAGATTTTAATTTACACATAGTGGTTCATGTGTGTAAAAGTCTGCATACATGTTTTCTGTTGGGTTATGTATGTGACCTCTCTCTTTCTTTTATGTAGTCTCAATCCTCTGCTCACACAGTAGAACCCTGGAGAACACTCCCTGGCTGGGTGATTTAGGGGTGTATAGATTAAGAGGTGAGTTTCTCCAACCTCCCACTGTCTGCCAGTCCAGAATGATTCCTGCCTGATTCTCTCTGTCTGTTTATGACCAGAAGGAATTGAATGAAGACCCTTTCTCTAGGGGTAATACCTACAGTAATTATTTTAGGCCTGATTTGGTGAACATTGCATCTCACCACACATGCATACAAACACCCACCTAATTAATTGTAGAGAGACAGGCAGACAGAGAGAAAGACAGAAGAGACCAACAGACAGGCAGACAGAGAGATATATAGATAGCCAAGAGAGTGATATGGACAGATGTAGGCTGAGACAGAGAACGGTAGGAGCCAGGTGCAGGGTGTCAGTTGAGACAGAGAACGGTAGGAGTCTGGTTCAGGGTGTCAGTTGAGACAGAGAACGGTAGGAGTCTGGTTCAGGGTGTCAGTTGAGACAGAACAGTAGGAGTCTGGTTCAGGGTGTCAGCTGAGACAGAGAACGGTAGGAGTCTGGTTCAGGGTGTCAGTTGAGACAGAATGGTAGGAGTCTGGATCAGGGTGTCAGCTGAGACAGAACGGTAGGAGTCTGGTTCAGGGTGTCAGCTGAGACAGAACGGTAGGAGTCTGGTTCAGGGTGTCACCTGAGACAGAACGGTAGGAGTCTGGTTCAGGGTGTCAGCTGAGACAGAACGGTAGGAGTCTGGTGCAGGGTGTCAGCTGAGACAGAACGGTAGGAGTCTGGTTCAGGGTGTCAGCTGAGACAGAACGGTAGGAGTCTGGTTCAGGGTGTCACCTGAGACAGAACGGTAGGAGTCTGGTGTAGGGTGTCAGCTGAGACAGAACGGTAGGAGTCTGGTTCAGGGTGTCAGCTGAGACAGAGAACGGTAGGAGTCTGGTTCAGGGTGTCAGCTGAGACAGAACGGTAGGAGTCTGGTTCAGGGTGTCACCTGAGACAGAACAGTAGGAGTCTGGTGTAGGGTGTCAGCTGAGACAGAACGGTAGGAGTCTGGTTCAGGGTGTCAGCTGAGACAGAGAACGGTAGGAGTCTGGTTCAGGGTGTCAGTTGAGACAGAATGGTAGGAGTCTGGATCAGGGTGTCAGCTGAGACAGAACGGTAGGAGTCTGGTTCAGGGTGTCAGCTGAGACAGAACGGTAGGAGTCTGGTTCAGGGTGTCACCTGAGACAGAACGGTAGGAGTCTGGTGTAGGGTGTCACCTGAGACAGAACGGTAGGAGTCTGGTTCAGGGTGTCAGCTGAGACAGAGAACGGTAGGAGTCTGGTTCAGGGTGTCAGCTGAGACAGAACGGTAGGAGTCTGGTTCAGGGTGTCACCTGAGACAGAACGGTAGGAGTCTGGTGTAGGGTGTCAGCTGAGACAGAACGGTAGGAGTCTGGTTCAGGGTGTCAGCTGAGACAGAGAACGGTAGGAGTCTGGTTCAGGGTGTCAGCTGAGACAGAACGGTAGGAGTCTAGTTCAGGGTGTCACCTGAGACAGAACGGTAGGAGTCTGGTTCAGGGTGTCAGCTGAGACAGAACGGTAGGAGTCTGGTTCAGGGTGTCAGCTGAGACAGAACGGTAGGAGTCTGGTTCAGGGTGTCAGCTGAGACAGAACGGTAGGAGTCTGGTTCAGGGTGTCAGCTGAGACAGAACGGTAGGAGTCTGGTTCAGGGTGTCAGCTGAGACAGAACGGTAGGAGTCTGGTTCAGGGTGTCAGCTGAGACAGAACGGTAGGAGTCTGGTTCAGGGTGTCAGCTGAGACAGAACGGTAGGAGTCTGGTTCAGGGTGTCAGCTGAGACAGAACGGTAGGAGTCTGGTTCTTTACAACATGTAAAGTGTTTCATGAGCTAAAATTAAAGATCACAGTTCCATAAGCACAAAAATCGTATTTCTCTCAAATTGTAGGCACAAATTTGTTTACATCCCTGTTAGTGAGTGTTTCTCCTTTGCCAAGATAATCCATGCACCTGGCAGGTGTGGAATATAAAGAAGCTGATTAAACAGCATGATCATTATACAGGTGCACCTTGTGCTGGGGACAATTAAAGGCCACACTAAAATGTGCAGTTTTGTCACACAACACAATGCCACAGATGTCTGAAGTTTTGAAGGAGTGTGCAATTGGCATGCTGACTGCAGGAATGTCCACCAGAGCTGTTGCCAGATAATTGAATGTTAATGTCTCTACAGTACAAGCCGCCTCTCGTTTTAGAGAAATTGGCAGTACGTCCCACCTGCCCCACAACCGCAGACACATGTGTATGCCGTCGTGTTGGCGGTAGAGTTATGGTATGGGCAGTCATAAGTTACGGACAACAAACACAATTGTATTTTATACCTTGATGAGATCCTGAGGCCCAATGTTGTGCCATTCAGCCACCACCATTACCTCATGAATCAGCATGACAATGCACAGCCTCATGTCGCAACGATTTGTACACAAGTCCTGGGAACTGAACATGTCCCAGTTCTTCCGTGGCTTGCATACTCACCAGACATGTCACACATGTGAGCATGTTTGGGATGCTTTGGATCGACGTGTGCGACAGATTTTTCGAGTTCCCACCAATATCCAGCAACTTCTCACAGCCATTGAAGAGGAGTGGGAGAACATTCCTAACAACTCTATGCAAAGGTGATGGGTCAAGCTGCATGAGGCAAATGATGGTCACACCAGATACTGACTGGATTTCCAAGCCCCAACCTTTTTTTGTAATGGTATCTGTGACCAACAGATGCAAATCTTTATTCGCAGTCATGTGAAATCCATAGATTAGGTCATAATGAATGTATTTCAATTGACTGATTTCCTGTGAACTGTCACTCTGTAAAATCTTTGAAATTGCTGCATGTTGTGTTTATATACATGTTTATATGCATTCTGCATGTTGTGTTTATATACATGTTTATATGCATTCTGCATGTTGTGTTTATATACATGTTTATATGCATTCTGCATGTTGTGTTTATATACATGTTTATATGCATTCTGCATGTTGTGTTTATATACATGTTTATATGCATTCTGCATGTTGTGTTTATATACATGTTTATATGCATTCTGCATGTTGTGTTTATATACATGTTTATATGCATTCTGCATGTTGTGTTTATATACATGTTTATATGCATTCTGCATGTTGTGTTTATATACATGTTTATATGCATTCTGCATGTTGTGTTTATATACATGTTTATATGCATTCTGCATGTTGTGTTTATATACATGTTTATATGCATTCTGCATGTTGTGTTTATATACATGTTTATATGCATTCTGCATGTTGTGTTTATATACATGTTTATATGCATTCTGCATGTTGTGTTTATATACATGTTTATATGCATTCTGCATGTTGTGTTTATATACATGTTTATGTTTATATGCATTCTGCATGTTTATATACATGTTTATATGCATTCTGCATGTTGTGTTTATATGTTTATATGCATTCTGCATGTTGTGTTTATATACATGTTTATATGCATTCTGCATGTTGTGTTTATATACATGTTTATATGCATTCTGCATGTTGTGTTTATATACATGTTTATATGCATTCTGCATTTGTGTTTATATACATGTTTATATGCATTCTGCATGTTGTGTTTATATACATGTTTATATGCATTCTGCATGTTGTGTTTATATACATGTTTATATGCATTCTGCATGTTGTGTTTATATACATGTTTATATGCATTCTGCATGTTGTGTTTATATACATGTTTATATGCATTCTGCATGTTGTGTTTATATACATGTTTATATGCATTCTGCATGTTGTGTTTATATACATGTTTATATGCATTCTGCATGTTGTGTTTATATACATGTTTATATGCATTCTGCATGTTGTGTTTATATACATGTTTATATGCATTCTGCATGTTGTGTTTATATACATGTTTATATGCATTCTGCATGTTGTGTTTATATACATGTTTATATGCATTCTGCATGTTGTGTTTATATACATGTTTATATGCATTCTGCATGTTGTGTTTATATACATGTTTATATGCATTCTGCATGTTGTGTTTATATACATGTTTATATGCATTCTGCATGTTGTGTTTATATACATGTTTATATGCATTCTGCATGTTGTGTTTATATACATGTTTATATGCATTCTGCATGTTGTGTTTATATACATGTTTATATGCATTCTGCATGTTGTGTTTATATACATGTTTATATGCATTCTGCATGTTGTGTTTATATACATGTTTATATGCATTCTGCATGTTGTGTTTATATACATGTTTATATGCATTCTGCATGTTGTGTTTATATACATGTTTATATGCATTCTGCATGTTGTGTTTATATACATGTTTATATGCATTCTGCATGTTGTGTTTATATACATGTTTATATGCATTCTGCATGTTGTGTTTATATACATGTTTATATGCATTCTGCATGTTGTGTTTATATACATGTTTATATGCATTCTGCATGTTGTGTTTATATACATGTTTATATGCATTCTGCATGTTGTGTTTATATACATGTTTATATGCATTCTGCATGTTGTGTTTATATACATGTTTATATGCATTCTGCATGTTGTGTTTATATACATGTTTATATGCATTCTGCATGTTGTGTTTATATACATGTTTATATGCATTCTGCATGTTGTGTTTATATACATGTTTATATGCATTCTGCATGTTGTGTTTATATACATGTTTATATGCATTCTGCATGTTGTGTTTATATACATGTTTATATGCATTCTGCATGTTGTGTTTATATACATGTTTATATGCATTCTGCATGTTGTGTTTATATACATGTTTATATGCATTCTGCATGTTGTGTTTATATACATGTTTATATGCATTCTGCATGTTGTGTTTATATACATGTTTATATGCATGTCATTCTGCATGTTGTGTTTATATACATGTTTATATGCATTCTGCATGTTGTGTTTATATACATGTTTATATGCATTCTGCATGTTGTGTTTATATACATGTTTATATGCATTCTGCATGTTGTGTTTATATACATGTTTATATGCATTCTGCATGTTGTGTTTATATACATGTTTATATGCATTCTGCATGTTGTGTTTATATACATGTTTATATGCATTCTGCATGTTGTGTTTATATACATGTTTATATATTCTGCATGTTGTTTTATATACATTTTATATGCATTCTGCATGTTGTGTTTATATACATGTTTATATGCATTCTGCATGTTGTGTTTATATACATGTTTATATGCATTCTGCATGTTGTGTTTATATACATGTTTATATGCATTCTGCATGTTGTGTTTATATACATGTTTATATGCATTCTGCATGTTGTGTTTATATACATGTTTATATGCATTCTGCATGTTGTGTTTATATACATGTTTATATGCATTCTGCATGTTGTGTTTATATACATGTTTATATGCATTCTGCATGTTGTGTTTATATACATGTTTATATGCATTCTGCATGTTGTGTTTATATACATGTTTATATGCATTCTGCATGTTGTGTTTATATACATGTTTATATGCATTCTGCATGTTGTGTTTATATACATGTTTATATGCATTCTGCATGTTGTGTTTATATACATGTTTATATGTATTCTGCATGTTGTGTTTATATACATGTTTATATGCATTCTGCATGTTGTGTTTATATACATGTTTATATGCATTCTGCATGTTGTGTTTATATACATGTTTATATGCATTCTGCATGTTGTGTTTATATACATGTTTATATGCATTCTGCATGTTGTGTTTATATACATGTTTATATGCATTCTGCATGTTGTGTTTATATACATGTTTATATGCATTCTGCATGTTGTGTTTATATACATGTTTATATGCATTCTGCATGTTGTGTTTATATACATGTTTATATGCATTCTGCATGTTGTGTTTATATACATGTTTATATACATGTTTATATGCATTCTGCATGTTGTGTTTATATACATGTTTATATGCATTCTGCATGTGTTTATATACATGTTGTTCTGTTTGTGTTTATATACATGTTTATATGCATTCTGTGTTGTGTTTATATACATGTTTATATGCATTCTGCATGTTGTGTTTATATACATGTTTATATGCATTCTGCATGTTGTGTTTATATACATGTTTATATGCATTCTGCATGTTGTGTTTATATACATGTTTATATGCATTCTGCATGTTGTGTTTATATACATGTTTATATGCATTCTGCATGTTGTGTTTATATACATGTTTATATGCATTCTGCATGTTGTGTTTATATACATGTTTATATGCATTCATGTTGTGTTTATATACATGTTTATATGCATTCTGCATGTTGTGTTTATATACATGTTTATATGCATTCTGCATGTTGTGTTTATATACATGTTTATATGCATTCTGCATGTTGTGTTTATATACATGTTTATATGCATTCTGCATGTTGTGTTTATATACATGTTTATATGCATTCTGCATGTTGTGTTTATATACATGTTTATATGCATTCTGCATGTTGTGTTTATATACATGTTTATATGCATTCTGCATGTTGTGTTTATATACATGTTTATATACATTCTGCATGTTGTGTTTATATACATGTTTATATGCATTCTGCATGTTGTGTTTATATACATGTTTATATGCATTCTGCATGTTGTGTTTATATACATGTTTATATGCATTCTGCATGTTGTGTTTATATACATGTTTATATGCATTCTGCATGTTGTGTTTATATACATGTTTATATGCATGTTGTTCTGCATGTTGTGTTTATATACATGTTTATATGCATTCTGCATGTTGTGTTTATATACATGTTTATATGCATTCTGCATGTTGTGTTTATATACATGTTTATATGCATTCTGCATGTTGTGTTTATATACATGTTTATATGCATTCTGCATGTTGTGTTTATATACATGTTTATATGCATTCTGCATGTTGTGTTTATATACATGTTCTGCATGTTGTGTTTATATACATGTTTATATGCATTCTGCATGTTGTGTTTATATACATGTTTATATGCATTCTGCATGTTGTGTTTATATACATGTTTATATGCATTCTGCATGTTGTGTTTATATACATGTTTATATGCATTTATGTTGTGTTTATGTTTATATGCATTCTGCATGTTGTGTTTATATACATGTTTATATGCATTCTGCATGTTGTGTTTATATACATGTTTATATGTATTCTGCATGTTGTGTTTATATACATGTTTATATGCATTCTGCATGTTGTGTTTATATACATGTTTATATGCATTCTGCATGTTGTGTTTATATACATGTTTATATGTATTCTGCATGTTGTGTTTATATACATGTTTATATGCATTCTGCATGTTGTGTTTATATACATGTTTATATGCATTCTGCATGTTGTGTTTATATACATGTTTATATGCATTCTGCATGTTGTGTTTATATACATGTTTATATGCATTCTGCATGTTGTGTTTATATACATGTTTATATGCATTCTGCATGTTGTGTTTATATACATGTTTATATGCATTCTGCATGTTGTGTTTATATACATGTTTATATGCATTCTGCATGTTGTGTTTATATACATGTTTATATGCATTCTGCATGTTGTGTTTATATACATGTTTATATGCATTCTGCATGTTGTGTTTATATACATGTTTATATGCATTCTGCATGTTGTTTTATATACATTTTATATGTATTCTGCATGTTTATATGCATATGCATTCTGCATGTTGTGTTTATATACATGTTTATATGCATTGCATGCATGTGTTTATATACATGTTTATATGCATTCTGCATGTTGTGTTTATATACATGTTTATATGCATTCTGCATGTTGTGTTTATATACATGCATTTATATGCATTCTGCATGTTGTGTTTATATACATGTTTATATGCATTCTGCATGTTGTGTTTATATGCATTCTGCATGTTGTTTTATATGCATTCTGCATGTTGTGTTTATATACATGTTTATATGCATTCTGCATGTTGTGTTTATATACATGTTTATATGCATTCTGCATGTTGTGTTTATATACATGTTTATATGCATTCTGCATGTTGTGTTTATATACATGTTTATATGCATTCTGCATGTTGTGTTTATATACATGTTTATATGCATTCTGCATGTTGTGTTTATATACATGTTTATATGCATTCTGCATGTTGTGTTTATATACATGTTTATATGCATTCTGCATGTTGTGTTTATATACATGTTTATATGCATTCTGCATGTTGTGTTTATATACATGTTTATATGCATTCTGCATGTTGTGTTTATATACATGTTTATATGCATTCTGCATGTTGTGTTTATATACATGTTTATATGCATTCTGCATGTTGTGTTTATATACATGTTTATATGCATGTTGTGTTTATATACATGTTTATATGCATTCTGCATGTTGTGTTTATATACATGTTTATATGCATTCTGCATGTTGTGTTTATATACTGTTTATATGCATTCTGTGTGTGTTTATATACATGTTTATATGCATTCTGCATGTTGTGTTTATATACATTTGTTTATATGCATTCTGCATGTTGTGTTTATATACATGTTTATATGCATTCTGCATGTTGTGTTTATATACATGTTTATATGCATTCTGCATGTTGTGTTTATATACATGTTTATATGCATTCTGCATGTTGTGTTTATATACATGTTTATATGCATTCTGCATGTTGTGTTTATATACATGTTTATATGCATTCTGCATGTTGTGTTTATATACATGTTTATATGCATTCTGCATGTTGTGTTTATATACATGTTTATATGCATTCTGCATGTTGTGTTTATATATACATGTTTATATGCATTCTGCATGTTGTGTTTATATACATGTTTATATGCATTCTGCATGTTGTGTTTATATACATGTTTATATGCATTCTGCATGTTGTGTTTATATACATGTTTATATGCATTCTGCATGTTGTGTTTATATACATGTTTATATGCATTCTGCATGTTGTGTTTATATACATGTTTAACTTGAGATGGGAGTATCTAGAGTTGATAATTGATATATGCCATTGGATGAGTTGGTGTTGTTGTACTATGAAGTACCAGGAACGAGATTAGAACCTCGTCTGAGGGACCAAACTCAACGATAATTAATAGCGAATGTTATCTGGCTAAGGGATACTCCTTTCTCAAGAAAAAGTATTTCTTTGTGAACAGTTCCTAAGATCTGTGGTTCGTCATGTAAGTTGAGAGGGGTGTATCTTGGCTATAAAAGTTCTTTGTATTTTTCTGTAGTCACTTCTCAACGGTTCATTAGAAATAGTGAATTGTTGAAAGCCAAATGCTAAAGCTTATTATTATAAAAAGATGTAGCTAAAGTATAACTCTGACTGGTCAGTAGTTTGTAACTCTCCTCATTTGGTAAAGCAGAAATATGCCACCACAATACCCATAGACTTCCAGTGATATTTCTAATGCTAGTTAGGATTGGCTCGCAAAACTACCTCTAACTTCCTTCATACTGGACATAGAGACATAAAAATCGTATCCTCTGACTCTGTCGAAGGGCCGAAATTCCAAAGTAAGTAGGGTGTATATTTACAGGGCTGAGGCCAACCGCCTGCAGAGAGTCAGCTGTCTGGTGTAGGGTATAGAGACAGGGGTACAGACAGGGGTGAATTTTGACAGTGCTGAGGCCCGGCCCCTGAAGACAGCTTTATGTAGGGGGAAGATGAATCTGACACATTTGTGTCGACTCAGCAATGAGTGATGAGGACATATACCTGTCTGAGGTAGGCCAGGGATGAGCTACAGTACACACACACACACACACACACACACACACACACACACACACACACACAGGGGATGAGCAACAGTACACACACATACGCACACACACATTTTAGTTTCTCTCTCAAACGCGCAAGCGCACACGCACACGGGCTCGCATACACACACGTTTGTTTTACCATCCTTTATGGGACCAAACAATTAATTGATTGTTTTAAAATCCTATTTTCCCTAACCCCGAACCCTTAACCTGACTCGAGCCCTAACCTTAACCCCTAAACCTAAATCTAACCCTATTTGTAACCCTAACCCTAAACCTAACCACTAAGCCTAAAATAGCCTTTTTCCTTGTAGGGACCTGTCAACATTTCCCAACTTGTCTTGAGTTTTCCTTGTTTTACTACCTTGTTTTACTACCCTTGTGAGGACTTCTGGTCCCCACAAGGATAGTAAAACCAAAAATACACACGTATTTTAGTGTCCATCTCAAACATGCAAGCACACACACACAGACATGCACACACAGACATGCACACACAGGCATGCACACACAGGCATGCACACACAGGCATGCACACACAGGCATGCACACACAGGCATGCACACACAGGCATGCACACACACACACACACACACACACATTTTAGTGCTTTTCTTTTTCTTTCTGACACAACCTCACTGCAATGCCACTGAAGAGACAGTCAGGGTGCTGCATCTCATTTCCACCACACGAGGGCAGTGTGTATATTTGAGCATGTTTCTGTGCTTCTATACTGTGTGTTTTATTTTATTGATTGATGCATGTATGGATGATTGACACACTAATTTATGTAAAGATCAATGTATGAAATAACAACTCATTGCTAATGTAATAAACAGTGCCTAAATAAAAAATTGATCAAATTGATTTTTTTCCCTCACCCATTTATACACAATACTGAAGAATGCCAAAGTGAAAACAAAATGAAATACAGAAATATCTAGTTCACACCTGAGTCAATACATGTTAGAATCACACCTGGATTGAACAATATTTGCACATTATATTTTTAAAAATTCTTCAAGCTCTGTCAAGCTGGTTGTTGATCATTGCTAGACAAGCATTTTCAAATCCTGCCATAGATTTTCAAGCTGATTTAAGTCAAAACTGTAACTTGTCCACTCCACTGTAACTAAACAACTCCAGTGTATATTTGGTTTTAGGTTATTGTCCTGCTAAAGGTGAATTTGTCTCCCTTTGTCTGTTGGAAAGCAAACTGATCCAGGTTTTCCTATAGGATTTTGCCTGTGCTTAGGTCCATTCCGTTTCTTATTGTCCTAAAAAAAAAAAGAATCCTTGCCGATGACAAGTATACCCATAACATGATGCAGTCACCACCATGCTAGAAAATATGAAGAGAGGTACTCAGTGATGTGTTGTGTTGAATTTGCGCTAAACATAACACTTTGCATTCAGGACATAAAAGTTAATTTCTTTGCCACATGTTTTTCTGCCTTTTTGCAAACAGGATGCATGTTTTTACATATTTTTATTCTGTACAGGATTTTTTTTTACTCTGACATTTAGTTTTGTATCGTGGAGTAACTACACTGTTGTTGATCCATTCTCAGTTTTCCCCTGTCACAGCCATTAAACTGTAACTGTTTTAAAGGCACCATTGGCCTCCAAGAAAGACGCCTGTATATTTATAGTGACTGGGTGACTGGGTCTATTCAATTTCTGCTTTTAAATTTTTTACCAATCTACCAATAGGTGCCCTTCTTTGCGAGGCACTGGAAAAACTCCTTGGTCCTTGTGGTTGTTTGAAGTTCACTGCTCGACTGAGGGACCTTACAGATAATTGTATGCATGGGGTACAGAGATGAGGTACTCATTCAAAAATCATGTTAAACACTATTATACCCCCCATAGTGAGTCCATACAACTTATGTCATTTGTTAAACAACTTTTTACTCCAGAACTTATTTAGGCTATAACAAAAGGGTTGAATACATAGACTCAAGATATTTCACTATTCATTATTAATTAAAAACATCATTCCACATCAAATCAAATCAAATTGTATTTGTCACATACACAGTTAGCAGATGTTAGTGCGAGTGTAGCGAAATGCTTGTGCTTCTAGTTCCGACAATGCAGTAATAACCAACAAGTAATCTAGCTAACAATTCCAAAACTATTACCTTATACACAAGTGTAAGGGGATAAAGAATATGTACATAAAGATATATGAATGAGTGATGGTACAGAGCGTTATAGGCAAGATACAGTAGATGGTATTGAGTGCAGTATATACATATGAGATGAGTATGTAAACAAAGCATAGTTGGCATAGTTAAAGTGGCTAGTGATACATGTATTACATAAGGATGCAGTAGATGATATAGAGTACAGTATATACGTATACATATGAGATGAATAATGTAGGGTATGTAAACATTATATTAGGTAGCATTGTTTAAAGTGGCTAGTGATATATTTTACATAATTTCCCATCAATTCCCATTATTAAAGTGGCTGGAGTTGAGTCAGTGTGTTGGCAGCAGCCACTCAATGTTAGTGGTGGCTGTTTAACAGTCTGATGGCCTTGAGATAGAAGCTGTTTTTCAGTCTCTCGGTCCCAGCTTTGATGCACCTGTACTGACCTCGCCTTCTGGATGATAGAGGGATGAACAGGCAGTGGCTCGGGTGGTTGTTGTCCTTGATGATCTTTATGGCCTTCCTGTGACATCGGGTGGTGTAGGTGTCCTGGAGGGCAGGTAGTTTGCCCCCGGTGATGCGTTGTGCAGACCTCACTACCCTCTGGAGAGTCTTACGGCTGTGGGCGGAGCAGTTGCCGTACCAGGCGGTGATACAGCCCGACAGGATGCTCTCGATTGTGCATCTGTAGAAGTTTGTGAGTGCTTTTGGTGACAAGACAAATTTCTTCAGCCTCCTGAGGTTGAAGAGGCGCTGCTGCGCCTTCTTCACGATGCTGTCTGTGTGGGTGGACCAATTCAGTTTGTCTGTGATGTGTACGCCGAGGAACTTAAAACGTACTACCCTCTCCACTACTGTTCCATCGATGTGGATAGGGGGGTGTTCCCTCAAGTCCACAATCATCTCCTTAGTTTTGTTGACGTTGAGTGTGAGGTTATTTTCCTGACACCACACTCCGAGGGCCCTCACCTCCTCCCTGTAGGCCGTCTCGTTGTTGTTGGTAATCAAGCCTACCACTGTTGTGTCGTCCGCAAACTTGATGATTGAGTTGGAGGCGTGCGTGGCCACGCAGTCGTGGGTGAACAGGGAGTACAGGAGAGGGCTCAGAACGCACCCTTGTGGGGCCCCAGTGTTGAGGATCAGCGGGGTGGAGATGTTGTTGCCTACCCTCACCACCTGGGGCGGCCCGTCAGGAAGTCCAGTACCCAGTTGCACAGGGCGGGGTCGAGACCCAGGGTCTCGAGCTTGATGACGAGCTTGGAGGGTACTATGGTGTTGAATGCCGAGCTGTAGTCGATGAACAGCATTCTCACATAGGTATTCCTCTTGTCCAGATGGGTTAGGCAGTGTGCAGTGTGGTTGAGATTGCATCGTCTGTGGACCTATTTGGGCGGTAAGCAAATTGGAGTGGGTCTAGGTGTCAGGTAGGGTGGAGGTGATATGGTCCTTGACTAGTCTCTCAAAGCACTTCATGATGACGGAAGTGAGTGCTACGGGGCGGTAGTCGTTTAGCTCAGTTACCTTAGCTTTCTTGGGAACAGGAACAATGGTGGCCCTCTTGAAGCATGTGGGAACAACAGACTGGGATAGGGATTGATTGAATATGTCCGTAAACACACCAGCCAGCTGCTCTGCGCATGCTCTGAGGGCGCGGCTGGGGATGCCGTCTGGGCCTGCAGCCTTGCGAGGGTTGACACGTTTAAATGTTTTCCTCACGTCGGCTGCAGTGAAGGAGAGTCCGCATGTTTTAGTTGCGGGCCGTGTCAGTGCACTGTATTGTCCTCAAAGCGGGCAAAAAAGTTATTTAGTCTGCCTGGGAGCAAGACATCCTGGTCCGTGACGGTGCTGGTTTTCTTTTTGTAATCCGTGATTGACTGTAGACCCTGCCACATACCTCTTGTGTCTGAGCCGTTGAATTGAGATTCTACTTTGTCTCTATACTGACGCTTAGCTTGTTTGATTGCCTTGCGGAGGGAATAGTTACACTGTTTGTATTCGGTCATGTTTCCAGTCACCTTGCCCTGATTAAAAGCAGTGGTTCGCGCTTTCAGTTTCACGCGAATGCTGCCATCAATCCACGGTTTCTGGTTTGGGAATGTTTTAATCGTTGCTATGGGAACGACATCTTCAACGCACGTTCTAATGAACTCGCTCACCGAATCAGCGTATTCGTCAATGTTGTTGTCTGACGCAATACGGAACATATCCCAGTCCACGTGATGGAAGCAGTCTTGGAGTGTGGAATCAGATTGGTCGGACCAGCGTTGGACAGACCTCAGCGCGGGAGCTTCTTGTTTTAGTTTCTGTCTGTAGGCAGGGATCAACAAAATGGAGTCGTGGTCAGCTTTTCCGAAAGGAGGGCGGGGCAGGGCCTTATATGCGTCGCGGAAGTTGGAATAGCAATGATCCAAGGTTTTTCCAGCCCTGGTTGCGCAATCGATATGCTGATAAAATTTAGGGAGTCTTGTTTTCAGATTAGCCTTGTTAAAATCCCCAGCTACAATGAATGCAGCCTCCGGATATATGGATTCCAGTTTGCAAAGAGTCAAATAAAGTTTGTTCAGAGCCATCGATGTGTCTGCTTGGGGGAATATATACGGCTGTGATTATAATCGAAGAGAATTCCCTTGGTTGATAATGCGGTCGACATTTGATTGTGAGGAATTCTAAATCAGGTGAACAGAAGGACTTGAGTTGACACAATTGTGTGTAGACCAGTGACACATAATCTCAATTGAATCCATTTTAAATTCAGGCTGTAACACACACACACACACAGTCACGTTCGTCATAATGATGAGACCAAGGCGCAGCGTGAATAGAGTTCCACATCCTTTTAATAAACTGAAACTCACCTAACAAAACAACAAACAAACGAACAAAACGTGAAGCTATACAACTGTCATGACGTTGCCCTTTTTGGGTATAGCAAGCCCCATCCTGCTCTCCCTGCCTCCCCCTTTTCTCCCTCAACTAGGCTGCTGTGGTCAGAGAGACGTCGTAAATTCCTGAGGATCTCCTCATGGTCACACAGTATAGAGAGAGTCAATTTTCATAGAGAACAAAGGAATTTCTTCCAACTCACAGAACTCGAGGTCCGAACAAATTTTATGTTCCCGAGAAAGTATAGAAGATCGGTGAAGAATCAAGCTATGAACTGGTAAGTTTGTTACAACTTGGGGAAGCTCATGGGAGACGGTGTGGCCACATTACCATAACGCTGTTTATATAATAGCCTCAGATATGAGGTTTTACATCTAATTGTTGTATAAGATGAATGAGTGAGTATGATATTGTTTACACAATTTTAAAATGTGATTTTGGACTGTTTAATGAAGGAAAACTCAAAAAGGGGATTGGAGTCAGAGGACCGCCCCTGAGCCCAGTTAGGGTCAGGCGTCCTGGGACAGCCCTTTTCTGCAATTCCGAATAAAACCCAACTTTGAGAAATTATCACCAGACCATGTTTTTCTCCATTAGGAGAGGATGAACGTGGTAGACCATTGCTGAACCTTTTAACCATACCACATGGTTAAACTCTTAGACTATTGATACCGACAGAATAAGAACAAGTCTTTGATATTAATTACTAGTCTGCAGCTAGGAATTCAGTATCATTGAACGCGAAGAACGACAAGTGGCCTTCTTCGTGGCCTTTCTCCGCTGGAGATCTGCTGGCGGATTGGATTGTCTGACTGACCGACTGACTACAACCTTTTTGTATGCGGTATTTCATTTGTTTTTATGTGATGTATACTGTGATGATTTGTGTAGTTAGTTGTAGTTGAGGACATAGTAAGAGTTGATACGCTTTAAAGTTGTGTGGTAAAATAATTGTTATATTGATTGTATGATTAATACTGGGTGTACGCTACACTTGTATGAACGGACAAACATTGCGTGACTAAGGTCACTTGAGTTCCCTGAACTTCTTTAGCGGGCTGGACTCTTTTTAGGCCCGAAGTACGGGACATTTCTGGAGGAACCAGAACTCATTGTGTTATATTATTATATGTGTGTGTAATCATTGATGTTGGTTATACAACCCACGCAAAATAATACAGTTGTTTTTGAAGTTCTTTCCAATGTTTTAAGGGTTTATGAAAAGTTTATTTCCATCCTGACTTTTACATAAGTCCTTTGTATTGGTGTAGACTTGACGGACCAGATGGGACTCATTGCCTCCCAAACCAAAAGGAGAAACCAATGTTTTCTCTGGTAGGCACAACCTACCTGGCACCCCTATAAATAATAACTGTGTGTGTGTGTGTGTGTGTGTGTGTGTGTGTGTGTGTGTGTGTGTGTGTGTGTGTGCGCGTGTGTGCATGCAGGATTCTGTGTGTGTGTTGTATGTGTTTTTTCACTCTCTTCCCAGAGCAGCAACAAAAGATCTTGAGCAGGTAAATGGTCATTTCAGTTCATTCTTGTGATTGGTAGTGAAAGAGTTAACAGGCTGCATGGCGTGTGGTGATTCTCTGGCCCTGTGGCCTGTATGGTTTCAGCCCTGTAAAGGCCACCGGGGTCACACCACCGGCTGTCTGTGTGTGCGTGTTTGTGTTTGAAGTTGAATCGTTTGGATCAGCTGAAGGTTTTGCTGATGCATCGTTGCACATTGAGGGAATGTGCATGTTGGCCATTATTGGTTATTTGACGAAAATAACTATTAAAAACACACACATGCACGTGCTACACACACACACACACAAACAAACACACACATTCACACACACATTCACAAACGAGGAAACTGCTTAGACCCCACACAGGTATGCACACACACACCCTTCCCCAATTAAGGTTCTGTCAACAAAGAGAGAGGGGAGGGTAGAGAGAGAGAGGGGGAGGGAGGGGAATATAGAGAAAAAGAAGGATGGAGAAAATTGGGAGATAAGCTCTCTCCCTGCCTGCTGCTGGTTCATGTCTTCTCTCTTTGTGTTTCATTATACAATGTTTGTGTTGGTTGGAGCAGGAACCTCCTTGGCTAGCCTCTTCTCTTTGGGTAGGCCCTGGGCCAGAGAGAGAGAGCGAGAGTGTGTGAGTCTCTCGCTCTCTCTCTAGAATGGCAGAACTCCAATCTCTCTCTCTCTCTCTCTCTCTCTCTCTCTCTCTCTCTCTCTCTCTCTCTCTCTCTCTCTCTCTCTCTCTCTCTCTCTCAATTAAATTCAATGGGCTTTATTGGCATGGGAAACATATGTTTACATGGCCAAAGCAAGTCAAATGGATAAACAAAATTAAAAAAATATTACACTCATACAAGTTCCAAAAGAATAAAGACATTTCAAATGTCATATTATGTCTATATACGGTGTTGCAAAGATGTGCAAATAGTGAAAGTACAAAATGGAAAATAAATAAATATGGGTTGTATTTACAGTGGTGTTTGTTCTTCACTGGTTGCCCTTTTCTTGTGGCAACAGGTCACAAATCTTGCTGTTGTGACTGCACACTGTGGTGTTTCACCCAATAGATATGGGAGTTTATCAAAATTGGATTTGATTTTTTCGAATTCTTTGTGGGTCTGTGTAGTCTGACGGGAATATGTTTCTCTAATATGGTCATACATTTGGCAGGAGGTTAACAAGTGCAGCTCAGTTACCACCTCATTTTGTGGGAAGTGTGCACATACAGCTGTAGCCTGTCTTCTCTTGAGAGACAGATCTGCCTACGGAGACCTTTCTCAATAGCAAGTCCATGCTCACTGAGTCTGTACATAGTCAAAGCTTTCCTTCATTTCGGGTCAATCACAGTGGTCAGGTACTCTGCCACTGTGTCCCCTCTGTTTAGGGTCAAATAGCATTCTAGTTTGCTCAGTTTTTTTGTTAATTCTTTCCAATGTCTCAAGTAATTATCTTTTTGTTTTCTCATGATTTGGTTGGGTCTAACTGTCAGTGGCGACCTGTCTTTCTGTTTTGAGCCCCACATTCTTAGCAAGACAAAAATGGGTCTTCCATTCATGTGGCAGTCCTCATGAGAGCCAGGTTCATCATAGCGCTTGATGGTTATTGCGAATGCACTTGAAGAAACTTTAAAAGTTTTTGACATTTTCCATATTGACTTTTTTTTCCATAATATGGACTTGATCTTTTACTAAATACAGCTATCTTCTGTATACCCCGCTACCTTGTCACAAAACAACTGATTGGATGAAACGCATTTTAAGAAGGAAAGATATTCCACAAATGAACTTTTAAAAAGGCACCGCTGTTAACTGAAATGCTTTCCAGGTGACTACCTCATGAAGCTGGTTGAGAGAATGCCAAGAGTGTGCAAAGCTGTCATCAAGGCAAAGGGTGGCTTTTGAAGAATCTAAAATATAAATAATATTTAGATTTGTTTGACACTTTTTTGGTTACTACATGATTCCATGTGTGTTATTTCATAGTTTTGATGTCTTCACTATTATTCTACAATGTAGACAATAGTAAAAATAAAGAAAAACTCTTGAATGAGTAGGTGTTCTAAAACTTTTGACCGGTAGTATATATTCAAAAATATATATATTTGTTTGGGAATGCCTGATTTGCATGTTATTTTGGCATTAATACGCGTTACATATCAGTTTGCAATCAATGTAAAAAAAATATACAGCTGAAGTCGGAAGTTTAACCTCTAGCGTCGAGCAATCCCGTATCCGGGATCGTAATTATAGCCTCAAGCTCATTACCATAACGCAACGTTAACTATTCATGAAAATCGCAAATGAAATGAAATAAATATATTGGCTCTCAAGCTTAGCCTTTTGTTAACAACAGTGTCATCTCAGATTTTCAAAATATGCTTTTCAACCATAGCTAAACAAGCATTTGTGTAAGAGTATTGATAGCTAGCATAGCATTAAGCCTAGCATTCAGCAGGCAACATTTTCACAAAAACAAGAAAAGCATTCAAATAAAATCATTTACCTTTGAAGAACTTCGGATGTTTTCAATGAGGAGACTCTCATTTAGATAGCATATGTTCAGTTTTTCCAAAAAGATTATTTGTGTAGGAGAAATCGCTCTGTTTTGTTCATCACGTTTGGCTAAGAAAAAACCCCGAAAATTCAGTCATTAAAACGGCGAACGTTTTTTCCAAATTAACTCGACAGAAACATGGCAAACGTTTAGAATCAATCCTCAAGGTGTTTTTCACATATCCATTCGATGATAAGTCATTCGTGGCAGTTGGGTTTGAAGCAAATGGAAAAATACACGCAGCTGGAGATTACACAATAATTGCAACGGAGGACACCAAGCGAGCACCTGGTAAATGTAGTCTCTTATGGTCAATCTTCCAATGATATGTCTACAAATATGTCACAAAGCTGCAGACACCTTGGGGAAACGACAGAAAGTGTAGGCTCATTCCTTGCGCATTCACAGCCATATAAGGAGACATTGGAACACAGCGCATTCAAAATCTGGAGCATTTCCTGTTTGAAATTTCATCTTGGTTTCGCCTGTAGCATCAGTTCTGTGGCACTCACAGATAATATCTTTGCAGTTTTGGAAACGTCATGGGGTTTTCTTTCCAATGCTGTCAAAGCTCATTTTAATGAATGGAATGGAATTAATGGAATGGTATGAAACACATCAAACATATGGAAACCACATGTTTGACTCTGTTCCTTTTACTCCATTCCAACCTTCACAATAAGCATGTCCTCCTATAGCTCCTCCCACCAGCCTCCCTTGCTGTGTATGCGTGTTTGTTAATGCCAGTTCTCTCAACATTTTTTTTTTTTTTTTGTCCTGAGAGTCCCTAAATCACTGCCAGGCTCTAAACAATAGAGCAGCGAGGAACACAATAGTCGAAGAGGCAGCCGCTTCCACATCGATTCATCAGGCTGTCGATAAAGCTAGCTCAATTCAGGCCTGAGATGTGCAATGTGCTCCTAAATCCTGCTTTACTCCTGCTGCTGACGTGTCTGTGTAGTGGCTGTGAAAACCAACAGGCTCGGATAGGGACACCTGGAGCTTGTGTGTGTGTCTGTTGTGTCAGAATATTTCGGAGGCTGGTGCCAAGAGTGCAGTGGTACGTGTGATGTTGCTGTCAAGATCACACTGGTTACAATAGAAGGGATTTTAAGGCTTAACTATCAAGATTTAGGACTGTATACATAGGAGACAGAAAGAGAAGATGCGGTGTAGTGTATATGTGTGTAAAACACTAGTCCCCATACCACACACAGACAAACTCACACACACTCTCTGTAAACACAATGCTTATTCCCTTACACAGTCATTAAACCATATAAAGTACAGTACGTGATGACTTCAGAGAAACAACAGTGAGCTAGGTTAGGGCAGTGCTCCCTACCTGGCAGCCTGCGGCCCAAATGTGATTTTATTTGTTCTCAAAGCAAAAATTCTAAACCAAAAAATAGCCATTTTCATTTCTGTACATAATAGACTGTAAAAACAGCAGGATATCAGCTCCAAGTGATTTTTATTTGGAAAATCTGTTCCCAAGTAATCCCATTCATAATAGAGAGACACGTGATGTTGTACAAATGTAAGCAAGGTTTAAAACTATAATATATTCAAATATTATATGGGTTTCTGGATATCCCTTTGTGACATCTGCTGATGTAAAAAGGGCTTTATAAATACATTTGATTGATTGATTGATTAATTGATTAATTTATTGATGAATTAATTTATTGATTGATTAATTGATTGACCAGTATCGATTCCAAACACAGCTGCTGGAATGCTGCCATTGTCTTTAATTCTCTTCCCGCTACTCTCTCTGTGTTTGTGCTGTGCTAGCTTCTTAATTCAGTGTCTTCCATTTCTCTTACATCATGCTGTAGTAAGCTTATTTCCTCCTTTCAGTCACGTTTACCCTCCCACTCTCTCTCTCTCTGTCCTATTTTCCCTCTCCAATGCTGTTTGTATCACTCTTCTCCTCTGTCCTCTCCTTGCCTTCTCTCTCTCGCTCTCTTGGCCTGTCCATCCATCTCTTTCCACTGAAGGCCATAGATGAGATGCCCCTACTGTACCTCTCCTGAGTCTCATATCAATAATGGATGAATAAGAGTTATGAAAGCGGTCAGCTTGTATTGTATGTCCCAGAATATCATCATGTGACATGCCAAGAGGAGGGCTGTGTTGCTGCCACATCTTACTCTCAGCCTTGAGAACAACCACTCTGTTTTAGCTGTCTGTCTAGCTGGATGGCTTGTTATTTCTGAAATGGGAGATGTGATGCTGGTACTCTGTGCTTGTTTGGAAATGATATTTTATATAATTTTGCAAATGTTTCTAATGAGCTGAAAGAAAAGTTTACTATTTTGACGCAGATTTCCAGCATTTCTACACAGATTGGAATGCATTTGAGATGATTTTACAGTTTTAAAGCTAATTTCCTGCAGTTCTATGCATTTTGCCATGTTCCTCTACTCAAACCTTATAACAAAATCAATAGGCATGTGCCCTAAGTGGTGTAAAGTACGTAAGTAAAAATACTTAAAATGAATACTTAAGTTGTTATTTGGGATATCTGTACTTGACTTTACTATTTGTATTTTTTACAACTTTTACTTTTACTCCACTACATTTCTAATGAAAGAAATATTATTTTAAAAATATGTATAGTCCCAGAGGGCGGCACACAATTGATCCAGCGTTGTCCGGGTTAGGGGAGGGTTTGGCTTTTTTTTTTTTTTACTTGGCTCATCGCGCTCTAGCGACTCCTTGTGGCAGGCCTGGCTGACC
Source organism: Oncorhynchus nerka (assembly GCF_034236695.1). Classification (NCBI taxonomy): domain Eukaryota; kingdom Metazoa; phylum Chordata; class Actinopteri; order Salmoniformes; family Salmonidae; genus Oncorhynchus; species Oncorhynchus nerka. The sequence continues at coordinate 22,957,052 of NC_088406.1, read as the reverse complement.
TTGGTCATCAGGGGAACGGTGTTTCCTCCGACACGTTGTTGCGGATGGCTTCCGGGTTAATCAGGCGGGTGATAAGAAGCAGAGGATGAAAATTACCTGAAAATTACCACTTGAATTTGATACAGAAAACCCCTGTAAAAAAAAAACTGTAATTTTGGCAATGAGGCCATTTACACTACATGACCAAAAGTATGTGGACACCTGCTCGTTGAACATCTCATTCCAAAATCATGGCCATTAAAATGGAGTTGGTCCCCCTTTGCCGCTATAACAGCCTCTACTCTTCTGTGAAGGCTTTCCACTAGATGTTGGAACATTGCTGCCGGGTCTTGCTTCCATTCAGCCACAAGAGCATTAGTGAGGCTGGGCACTGACGTTGGGCGATTAGGCCTGGCTCGCAGTCGGCGCTTCAATTCATCCCAAAGGTGTTCGATGGGGTTTAGGTTAAGGCTCTGTGCAGGCCAGTCAAGTCCTTCTACATCAATCGCGACAAACCATTTCTGTATGAACCTCGCTTCGTGCACAGGGGCATTGTCATGCGGAAACAGGAAAGGGCCTCCCCAAACTGTTGCCACAGAGTTGGGAACACATAATCCTCTAGAATGTCATTATATGCTGTAGCGTTAATATTTCCCTTCAATGGAACTAAGGAGCCTGAACCGTGAAAAACAGCCACAGACCATTATTCCTCCTCCACCAAACTTTACAGTTGGCACAATGCATCGGGGCAGGTAGTGTTCTCCTGGCATCCGCCAAACCCAGATTCATCCATCGGACTGCCAAATAATGAAGCGTGATTCATCACTCCAGAGAAGGAGTTTCCACTGCTCCAGAGTTCAGCCAACGCTTGGCATTGCGCATGGTGATCTTAGGCTTGTGTGCGGCCGCTCAGCCACGGAAACCCATTTTATGATGATCCTGACAAACAGTTCTTGTGCTAACGTTGCTTCCAGTGACAGTTTGGAACTCAGTAATGAGTGTTGCAACCGAGGACAGATGATTTTTACGCGCTTTAGCTCTCGGTGGTCCCGTTCTGTGAGCTTGTGTGTATAAATAGTCTATCCACTTCCCCAGGGTTGGATGAACAGGAACAGTTAGCATTGGCTTGTGAAACTACCTCTAACTTCCTTCATACTGGATGCATAGACATAAAAATGGTATCCACGATGGTATTATGTTGTAGCTAGTGATATTCATAAAAATTATCCTTTTCACATCAAAAAATCCAGAGAGAGGAAGGAGGGAGGGAGTGGTCCCCCTGCTCTCAGTTATAATGAAGGAGGCCCAGAGACAGAGCAGTGTGCAGAGAAAGAGAAGAGAGGATGAAAACAGACATGTGTAGCTTGGGCGTAACCTTCACCGGAGGACTGATTAACACCAACACTTATGGAGCTGCTGGACCTCTGAGTATACATCCCTGCCGCCCTCCATCATTACAGAAGAAAGAAGGAGAGACAGGAAGTGGGCAGGTAAGTAAGGAGAAAGAAAGGTATAGAAAAATAGAGAGGAAGAGTGATAGAGAGATAGTGAGAGATAGTGATAGAGATGGAGGTAGAGGAATAGAGAAAATGAAGGAGAGGGATAACAAAGTAATGATCAAGACTGATGCTGTTGGTAGAGTGACTGACTGATGTGCATCCTATGGTGAGCTCTGATAGAGAACAAAGACTAAGATCTTAGCTGACTCACATGGGACATCTGTCAAGAGAACAGAGGGAGAGATGTCCATTGTGTGGACACAGTGAGAGTAGTGGACAGTAGACAAGGTCAACTATCTCTGAATGTGGATGGTTTCTGGACTGTTTGATGGTGGACAGAATCCCTCAAAGATTGGAATCATTAATTGAGACTTACAGCTGCAACATGCAACTTTTTGGGCGACTCGACCAAATTCACATAGAAATGTGTGTTTTAGATCTGTCATTATCAAAGCAAGTCTAAGAAGCGGTAGATCTGTTCTATGCACGCTATTTCCATGCTTTCCTTTCTGAAGTTGAGTTTTTGCGTCTTTTACCTCAAACAGCTAAAAATATAATATTTTTGGTTATGGAAAATATATTTCACAGTGGTTTAGATGGTACAACGATTCTCTACACTATACTTGCTTGTTCAGTCACATAATTCTAAACTTTTTGAACTATTCAAATTTTAGCAACCAGGAAATGGCGGGGCGATTTCTGCAGAGTGAGTCTCTAAAGATGAAGCAAATGATGTCCTATTCCAAAACACAGCCAGACATTTCAACAGAGGTGAATGAATGAATTGTCAGACTGCAGTCAGTAGATCTCTGGGTTGGGGTACAGGAGATGGGGAAATATCTGGGAGATGGGAACATCTTCAGAGCAGCAGATGTGTGTCTGTCAGTCTCTCTCTGTGTGTGTGGGGGGGGGGTGCTCTGTCATCGTCACGGTGAGACGCACTGGGGGTTTGACATCTGTGGTGATAAAGACAGTGAGCTGAGCAGCGGGCGGAAGAGAAAACAAAGTCAGCCTGGGTTATTGAAGCTGTCTGTCTATCTGAGAAAACAAAGTCAGCCTGGGATATTGAAGCTGTCTGTCTATCTGAGAAAACAAAGTCACTCTGGGATATTGGAGCTGTCTGTCTATCTGAGAAAACAAAGTCAGCCTGGGTTATTGGAGCTGTCTGTCTATCTGAGAAAACAAAGTCAGCCTGGGTTATTGGAGCTGTCTGTCTATCTGAGAAAACAAAGTCAGCCTGGGTTATTGGAGCTGTCTGTCTATCTGAGAAAACAAAGTCAGCCTGGGATATTGGAGCTGTCTGTCTATCTGAGAAAACAAAGTCAGCCTGGGATATTGAAGCTGTCTGTCTATCTGAGAAAACAAAGTCAGCCTGGGATATTGGAGCTGTCTGTCTATCTGAGAAAACAAAGTCAGACTGGGATATTGAAGCTGTCTGTCTATCTGAGAAAACAAAGTCAGCCTGGGTTATTGGAGCTGTCTGTCTATCTGAGAAAACAAAGTCAGCCTGGGTTATTGGAGCTGTCTGTCTATCTGAGAAAACATAGTCAGACTGGGATATTGGAGTTGTCTGTCTATCTGATAAAACAAAGTCAGCCTGGGATATTGGAGTTGTCTGTCTATCTGAGAAAACAAAGTCAGACTGGGATATTGAAGCTGTCTGTCTATCTGAGAAAACAAAGTCAGCCTGAGTTATTGGAGCTGTCTGTCTATCTGAGAAACATAGTCAGACTGAGATATTGGAGTTGTCTGTCTATCTGATAAAACAAAGTCAGCCTGGGATATTGAAGCTGTCTGTCTATCTGAGAAAACAAAGTCAGACTGGGATATTGAAGCTGTCTGTCTATCTGAGAAAACAAAGTCAGCCTGGGATATTGGAGCTGTCTGTCTATCTGAGAAAACAAAGTCAGCCTGGGATATTGGAGCTGTCTGTCTATCTGAGAAAACAAAGTCACTCTGGGATATTGGAGCTGTCTGTCTATCTGAGAAAACAAAGTCAGCCTGGGATATTGGAGCTGTCTGTCTATCTGAGAAAACAAAGTCACTCTGGGATATTGGAGCTGTCTGTCTATCTGAGAAAACAAAGTCACTCTGGGATATTGGAGCTGTCTGTCTATCTGATAAAACAAAGTCAGCCTGGGATATTGGAGTTGTCTGTCTATCTGAGAAAACAAAGTCACTCTGGGATATTGGAGCTGTCTGTCTATCTGAGAAAATAAAGTCAGCCTGGGATATTGGAGCTGTCTGTCTATCTGAGAAAACAAAGTCAGCCTGGGATATTGGAGCTCTCTGTCTATCTGAGAAAACAAAGTCACTCTGGGATATTGGAGCTGTCTGTCTATCTGAGAAAACAAAGTCACTCTGGGATATTGGAGCTGTCTGTCTATCTGAGAAAATAAAGTCAGCCTGGGATATTGGAGCTGTCTGTCTATCTGAGAAAACAAAGTCAGCCTGGGATATTGGAGCTGTCTGTCTATCTGAGAAAACAAAGTCACTCTGGGATATTGGAGCTGTCTGTCTATCTGAGAAAATAAAGTCAGCCTGGGATATTGGAGCTGTCTGTCTATCTGAGAAAACAAAGTCAGCCTGGGATATTGGAGCTGTCTGTCTATCTGAGAAAACAAAGTCACTCTGGGATATTGGAGCTGTCTGTCTATCTGAGAAAACAAAGTCACTCTGGGATATTGGAGCTGTCTGTCTATCTGAGAAAACAAAGTCAGCCTGGGATATTGGAGCTGTCTGTCTATCTGAGAAAACAAAGTCACTCTGGGATATTGGAGCTGTCTGTCAATCTGAGAAAACAAAGTCAGCCTGGGATATTGGAGCTGTCTGTCTATCTGATAAAACAAAGTCAGCCTGGGATATTGGAGCTGTCTGTCTATCTGAGACAACAGAAGAGGGAAATGAACTAAAATACAAGCCCAGATGAAGAGCGTGATAAATGTGGAAATAAAACCTGCTGGGTTTGATTCGATGGAGAAAAAAAGAGCACAGCTCTATCATGAGGGCTATATCTGTCTGCAAATGAGAATGAGGTGAAATGTTTATCACCTAAGAGAAAGAGAGGGAATAAATTAGGGGAATGGAGGGACAGGGGGGGGCTCCATTAGCGGTTGCACTGTGTGTGTGTTTGTGTGTGTGTGTGTGTGTGTCCATACACGTGTTCTGAGTGTATAAAAGGCTGGTGAGGAAGTCTTAGAGCCGGAGCCAGAGTCTGTGTTGGCTCTCTCTCTCCTCCGCTTCTCACTCCCAGCAGAATATTACATTTTATATCCAGGTGTTCCCATTGCACGCTGTCCAAGTTCTCTGCTCCTTCTCTGTCAGTGAGAACCAAGTGTGAGATGTGGATTCATGGCTAGGAGCCAGAGACTGAATGGGCATTACAAACTCTGACTAACAAGTTCTCTGCTCCTTCTCTGTCAGTGAGAACCAAGTGTGAGATGTGGATTCATGGCTAGGAGCCAGAGACTGAATGGGCATTACAAACTCTGACTGACAAGTTCTCTGCTCCTTCTCTGTCAGTGAGAACCAAGTGTGAGATGTGGATTTATGGCTAGGAGCCAGAGACTGAATGGGCATTACAAACTCTGACTAACAATGCGGATTAGCGTTAGCTGAGCTCTTACTTTTCTGGCACGTATTAACCTGGAATAACGGTACGTCTCATGCTAAGCTGGGCTGGAGAAACATTTACTGTAACGCTAAGCTCTGAGGATATACTGTGTATGTTTACAGTGATACTTACCTAGCTGGATAATTGTTTGTGATCACGCTCTCTGCAGCCGATGTGAGTAAGACCTTTTTAAACAGGTCAACATTCACAACGCCACAGGGCCAGAAGGATTACCAGGACATAAACTCTCAGTACGCGCTGACCAACTGGCAAGTGTCTTCACTGACATTTTCAACCTCTCCCTGTCTGAGTCTGTAATACCAACATGTTTCAAGCAGACCACCATAGTCCCTGTGCCCAATAACACTAAGGTAACCTGCCTAAATGATTACCGCCCCATAGAACTCACGTCTGTAGCCATGAAGTGCTTTGAACGGCTGGTCATGGCTCACATCAACACCATTATCCCAGAAACCCTAGACCCACTGCAATTTGCATACTGCCCCAACAGATCCACAGATGATGCAATCTCTATTGCACTCCACATTAGCCTTTCACACCTGGACAAAAGGAACACCTATGTGCGAATGCTATTCATTGACTACAGCTCAGCGTTCAACACCATAGTGCCCTCAAAGCTCACCACTAAGCTAAGGACCCAGGGACGAAACACCTCCCTCTGCAACTGGATCCTGGACTTCCTGACGGGCCTCCCCCAGGTGGTAAGGGTAGGTAACAACACATACGCCACACAGATCCTCAACACAGGGGCGCCTCAGGCGTCTGTGCTCTGTCCTGTACTCCTGTTCACTCATGGCCAGGCACGACTCCAACACCCTCCTTAAGTTTGCTGATGACACAACAGTGGTCGACAATGACGAGACAGCCTATAGGGATGTCAGAGACCTGACCGTGTGGTGCAAGGACAACAACCTCTCCCTCAACATGATCAAGACAAAGGAGATGACTGTGGACTACAGGAAAAGGAGGACCGAGTACGCCCCTATTCTCATCGACGGGGCTGTAATGGAGCATGTTGAGAGCTTCAAGTTCCTTGTCGTCCACATCACCAACAAACTAACATGGTCCAAACACACTAAGACAGCACCATCGAGAGCATCCTGACGGGTTTCATCACTGCCTGGTATGGCAACTGCTCGGCCTCCGACCGCAAGGCACTACAGAGGGTAGGGTGTACGGCCAAGTACATCACTGGGGCCAAGCTTCCTGCCATCAAGGAGCTTTCTGCCAGGCGGTGTCAGAGAAAGACCCTTAAAATTGTCAAAGACTCCAGCCACCTTAGTCATAAACTGTTTTCTCAGCTACCACATGGCAAACGGTACTGGAGCTCCAAGTCTAGGTCCAAGAGACTTCTTAACAGTTTCTACCCCAAAGGCAGAACATCTAATCAAAAGGCTACCCAGACTATTTGCATTGCCCCCCCCCAACAACTCTCTAACAACTCTACCTACATGAACATATTACCTCAATTACCTCGACTAACCGGTGCCCCCGCACATTGACTCTGTACCGGTACCCCCTGTATATATCCTCGCTATTGTTATTTTACTGCTGCTCTTTAATTATTTGTTACTTTTATTTCTATTTTTCTTAAAACTGCATTGTTGGATAAGGATTTGTAATGTAATCATTTCACTGTAAGGTCTACACCTGCTGTAATTCAGCAGGGATTTGATTTGTAGTGGTGCCAAATGGCATAGCAAGCACAATGATGCTAAGCTAAGTAGCCTAGTATTTACAGTGAGTTATCTATACTTTAGGCCAGTGGTCACCAACCGGTCAATCTCCAAGGCATTCCTAGTCGATCACCAAACAATTCCTGTAAAAACCCAATGATAAAGCCTTGCATTCACTTATCTCACACTGTTTGTGGTAGATGCAACTGATTCAGGTGGTCTGTGCTCCTGGTAGGCAAAATGTTCAAATTTTTAACAATTTCACGTGTCTGAAGGTACAAACTCTGCCTCCTCAGCGGGCAAATCAAGTGCATGCCTGAGGCAGAAGTAATGCGGTGCGACTCGCGTTTCGCCATCAGTTGGAACAAGGTGTTCCTTTTTGGTCAGAGTCACGGAGGAAAGAGAGAGCGGAGGGATGCAGAGAGATGACCATCAGAGGCAGGCACCATCAGCCCAATAAAAGGAAATGATTCAAGTGTATGTTCACTCAGCTGTGCCTCACAAGTAATACAACAACTGATCTATTACCGGTGTGATCATATAGCCTACCTCAAATTTTTAAATATAATTCTCAAAAATAGTCAGAACAACAATGCATTGGCAGGGCAATTGAAGCAAGCTAATATGCGGTGATACTGTATTGGGCCTAGAGCCTACTGCACAAACCTCGTTGCTACAGTACTGTTTTAATACATTTGAGAGGTAGATCTCAGCTTGCATCTTGACTCAGAAATGGTTGGTGACCACTGCTATATGCCTATCTGGTTAAAATGTATGCTAAGCTAGGCTAAATGCAGTAGTATTTATAGTGTTGCTAAGCTATCATCGATGAATGTGTTGACACTGGAGAGTGTTGGCTATACATTGATGCAGGAAGGAGTATTGTTTCTTTACAGCGCTACAGAGGAGTAGTACGTCTCTAGACTTATTCTGGGCACATTTCAGAGTTCATTTTAGCGTGGATTTTTTTGGGAGTAAGAACAGATGACAGAGTGCTGTTATTTTAGGGGTTGTTAGATTTGAGAGGTGCAGCCATGTTGTACTTTACTATAGAAAAGGGATCATCAACTAGATTCAGCCATGGGCCAATTTGAAAACAAGAGGCCCAAACAGATATAATATTTGACTAAAACACTCATTTCAAACCTTGCTTATATTTGTATACTATCACATACACTGAGTGTACAAAACATTAGGAACAGCTTCCTAATATTGAGTTGCTGTGACGGTTTTCTTGCGCTGAAGGAGAGGCGGACCAAAACGCAGCGTGGTTATTATTCATGGTTCTTTAATAAAGAAACTATACATGAATAGACAAACAAAACAAGAAATGTGAAAAACCAAAACAGCCCTATCTGGTGCAAACACAGAGACAAGAACAATCACCCACAAAACCCAACACCAAACAGGCTACCTAAATATGGTTCCCAATCAGAGACAATGACTAACACCTGCCTCTGATTGAGAACCATATCAGGCGAAACACAGAAACAGACAAACTAGACACACAACATAGAATGCCCACTCAGATCACACCCTGACCAAACAAAACATAGAAACATACAAAGCAAACTATGGTCAGGGTATGACAGTTGCACCCCCGTTTGCCCTCAAAACAGCCTCAATTCATTAGGGCATGGATTCTACACAACCTGGTCTCAGAGCATTTTGTATTATTCTGTACGTACATCCGAGATTTAGCAGGATATTGTATGTTTCGTATGGTATGTATTCATTTGTGGATGTCCATCACCCATTTCGTATGATATGTTACGAATTACAATTCAGATTATATGTTAAGAATTTGCAGAACGTACAATATGTTATGAATTTGTGCAACCTACTATATGTTATGAATTTGCAAAACATATGATATGAAGGTTGAAGGTTAGCTAGCTGGCTAACATTAGCTAGGGGTTAGGGTTAAGTTTAGGGGTTAAGTTTATGAGTTAGGGTAAAGAGTTAAGGTTAAGGCTAGGGGAAGGGTTAGCTAAAAGGGTTAAGGTTAGGGGTTAAGTTTATGAGTTAGGTTAAAGAGTTAAGGTTAAGGCTAGGGGAAGGGTTAGCTCAAAGGGTTAAGGTTTGGGGTTAAGTTTATGAGTTAGGTTAAAGAGTTAAGGTTAAGGCTAGGGGAAGGGTTAGCTAAAAGGGTTAAGGTTAGGGGTTAAGTTTATGAGTTAGGTTAAAGAGTTAAGGTTAAGGCTAGGGGAAGGATTAGCTAAAAGGGTTAAGGTTACAGTTAGGAGAAACTAACATGCTAAGTAGTTGCAAAGTAGCGATCTAAAAAGTAGTAACTAGTTGAAAAGTTGCTAAATAGCTCAAATACTAAAGTTGTCCATGATGAGAATCAACCTTTGGGTTGCTAGATGTTTGCATTATACGCCCACCCATCCACCCTGACCAACCACCTTACTTTAGTTTTTGCCTTAAGTAACCACCTGTTTTATGTAACCATACCAAACGTAACATATCGTACTAATTCGCATGTCCTGGATTAACAGTTACTATGTTACGTCTAGTCTATGAGACTACAAGGTGTGGAAAGCGTTCCACAGGGATGCTGGCCCATGTTGCCTCCAAGTCTGGATGTCCTTTGGGTGGTGGAACATTCTTGAGCGTGAAAACCCCAGTTTTTTGCAGTTCTTGACACACTCAAACCGGTTCACCTAGCACCTACTACCATACACGGTTCAAAGGCACTTAAATCTTTTGTCTTGCCCATTCACAATCTGAATGGCACACATACACAATCTGTGTCTCAATTGTCTCAAGGCTTAAAAATCCTTCTTTAACTTGTCTCCTACCCTTCATCTACACTGATTGAAGTGGATTTAACAGGTGATGTCAACAAGGGATCATAGCTTTCAGCTGGATTCACCTGGTCAGTCTATGTCAGGGTTGCCCAGCCCTCTTCCTGGAGATCTACTGTCCTGTAGGTTTTCAGTCCAACTCTCTTCCTGGAGATCTTTGTCCTGTAGGTTTTCAGTCCAACCCTAATTTAGAGTATCTGATTCAGCTTGTTAAGGTCTTGTTGAGCAGCTAATTAGTAGAATCAGGTGTGTTAAATTAAGGTTGGACTGAAAACCCACAGGAGGGTAGATCTCCAGGAAGAGGGTTGGACTGAAAACCCACAGGACGGTTGATCTCCAGGAAGAGGGTTGGACTGAAAACCCACAGGATGGTAGATCTCCAGGAAGAGGGTTGGACTGAAAACCCACAGGATGGTAGATCTCCAGAAAGAGGGTTGGACTGAAAACCCACAGGATGGTAGATCTCCAGGAAGAGGGTTGGACTGAAAACCCACAGGATGGTAGATCTCCAGGAAGAGGGTTGGACTGAAAACCCACAGGATGGTAGATCTCCAGGAAGAGGGTTGGACTGAAAACCCACAGGACAGTAGATCTCCAGGAAGAGGGTTGGGCAGCCCTGGTCTATGTCATGGAGAAAGCAGGTGTTCCTAATGTTTTTCACACTCAGTGTATCTCTCCATTATCCGCAGGAATTCTTTGGATTTTCTGGTGTTTTTACAGTGTTTTATGTCCAACAATAAAAACTAAAAACTTGGGGGCCAAATAAAATCACCCAGGGGCCTCCAGTTAGGGAACACTGCTATCGAGTGAGTCACAGCTCTTTTGTCAACCAGACCCAGAGCCACGGCCCTCAGATTCTCTCTTGCTCTCTGGCAATTATAAGCAACATTGTTCTGACTCCAGTGTCTATTAAGCCTCCCAGCATTGGCTTTTCAACAGATGTCCTAGTACAGTAGAGTGTTGGCCAGAGTCCTGGACTTCAGTAACGTAACCTTAACACTGCTGTGAGTGGGCCTGAATGACTGACTCCAGCGTCTAAACTGCCCATTACATCACAGCCTGCACAATCTAGCTTTAGCATTAGCTCAGGCTTCACTTCACCGGGCTAAACTACCCATTAGTTGATCCTTAGGGAGAGAGAGAGTGAGTGAGTGTGTCTGAGGAAGGGCAGTGCAGTGAGGGATGAGAGGAGAGCAGTACTCCTCCTTATTCCTTATCTGTTAGAGGCTACGCTGCCTGTTCCAGGCACATTGGAGATCAAGGAGCTGTGTAATGGGACTTCATTGTTGCTCCACTGACTCTTATTGTTTTGCATTGGAAGAATAATAGTCTTTATGCCTCTGTGAGAAATACACATCTTAACACACTCTTTGAGATTTATTTTTACATAAAAAAAAAAAAAAAAAACCTGATGTCAATATTCAAACTGAAGTCTATGATTGTCAGTCAGGTTAGTGTTTTTCTTTTTTTCTGTGTGCTGATGGGGATGATGTGAGAGTAGAGAACCACTCTCCTGTGTTATTTTAGCTCACATTGTAATTGCCCCTAATTGGAATGGATTTATAATCACTTGTGATTCCAAACTCAGAATACGTTTCCTTTTGAATCATAAAAACACACAGAGGCATTCTAACCTATCCCCCCGGAGTGAGCTAATGAATTCAAGAGCTCAGGAGTAATAAATATATTCCAACCTGCATCAAGGTATCACATCCATCTGGGCTCCATAGATCGAAATAGAGGCAACAAATCTTTTCCCTTTTCTCCGCACAAAATGGCTGTTTGTGCCTCTCAAAAGTTTTACACTTTCTCTCATGACACTCAGCTCAAGAGAGATGATAATGAAGTCTTACAGTACACACTTCAAGCACACACTCCATCATGCCCTCAATTATTCATAAAAATCCATGTGGTTGCACAAACGCACGCACGCATGCATGCATGTGCACGCACACACACACACAAACACTTTATGGGCCTCCGAGTCTGGAAGTAGGAGAAGAGGAGAGGGAGAATAAGTGCAATCCAAGTTTACTGCACTGATGTCATGTTCAAAGTATGTGTAATGCTTATTGACCTAAAACTCATGGGAAGACTAATGCTATTTTATTGATGTACGGTGCATTCGGAAAGTATTCAGACCCCTTGACTTTTTTCATTTTGTTACGTTACAGCTTTATTCTAAAATGGATTAAATTGTTTTTTTCCCATCATCAATATAACAGCAATACCCCATAATGACAAAGCAAAAACAGGTTTTTAGACATTTTAGAAATGTATTAAAAAATATATTAACTGAAATATTACATACAGAACATATACTCAGTACTTTGTTGAAGCACCTTTGGCAGCGATTACAGCCTTGATTCTTCTTGGGTATGATGCTACAAGCTTGGCACACCTGTATTTGTGGATTTTCTCCCATTCTTCTCTGCATATCCTCTCAGGCTCTGTCAGGGTGGATGGGGAGGGTTGCTGCACAGCTATTTTCAGGTCTCTCCAGAGATGTTCGATTGGGTTCAAGTCCGGGCTCTAGCTGGGCCACTCAAGGATATTCAGAAACTTGTCCTGAAGCCACTCCTGCATTGTCTTGGCTGTGTGCTTAGGGACGTTGTCCTGTTGGAAGTTGAACCTTCGCCCCAGTCTGAGGTCCTGAGTTTTCATCAAGGATGTCTCTGTACTTTGCTCTGTTAATCTATGCTTTGATCCTGATTAGTCTCCCAGTTCCTGCCATTGAATAACCTACCCTCAGCATGATGCTACCACCACCATGCTTCACTGTAGGGATGGTGCCAGGTTTCCTCCAGGCGTGACCCTTGGCATTCAGGCAAAAGAGTTCAATCTTGGTTTCAGACCAGCGAATCTTGTTTCTCATGGTATGAGAGTCTTTACGTGCCTTTTGGCAAACTCCAAGCGGGCTGTCATGTGCCTTTTACTGAGGAGTGGCTTCCGTCTGGCCACTCTACCGTAAAGGCCTGATTGGTGGAGTGCTGTAGCGATGGTTGTCCTTCTGGAAGGTTCTCCCATCTCCACAGAGGAACTCAAGAGCCCTTTCAGAGTGACCTTCGGGTTCTTGGTCACCTCACTGACCAAGGCCCTTCTCCCCCGATTGCTCAGTTTGGCCGGGCGGCCAGCTTTAGGAAGAGTCTTGGTCGTTCCAAACTTCTTCCATTTAAGACTGATGGAGGCCACTGTGTTCTTGGGGACCTTCAATGCTGCAGACATTTTTTGGTACCCTTCCCCAGATCTGTGCCACAACACAATCCTGTTTCGGAGCTCTACGGACAGATCCTTTGGTTTTTCTCTGACATGCACTGTCAACGGTGGGACCTTATATAGACAGGTGTGTGCCTTTCCAAATCATGTCCAATCAAGTTGTAGAAACATCTGAAGGATGATCAATGGAACAGGACGCAGCTGAGCCCAATTTCGAGTCTCATCGCCAAGGGTCTGAATACTTATGTAAATAAAGTATTTATGTTTTTAATTTTGAATACATTTGCAAAAATGTAGAATAACTTGTTTTCATTTTGTCACTATGGTGTATTGTGTGTAGATTGATGAGGGAAAAAAATATTGAATCTATTTTAGAATAAGACTGTAACATAAGAAAATGTGGAAAAAGTCAAGGCGCCTGAATACTTTCCGAATGCACTGGATACAGCTACTCCCCCGGGATCACCATACCATGATCCCAACATCACACCCCTAAGCTACTGCAAATAGAGCAAAACGATCCCTCATTGCTCTAGAGGTGACAGTTAACCTCAAGTCTTATTGGGAAGGTGAGATTGCATGAGGCTATGCAATCATGGCAACCTAGGCTATACTAGACAATAGTCATCATGGTCATGAATAATCATCATCCTTATCAGGATTAGTGTCTCTCTGATTTAAAACATTTCTTTTGGCGACGTTAAAACTCAGAGCTACTCTGTCGATGTTCTGTCACTTCTGTTCAGTGCATTTACAGTATGTCAGTTCTTTATTTCCGTCCATTCAGGAAAAAAAATACGAAGTGCGTTTGGTGTTCCAATCAGAAAACACAGGCCCCTGTGGATGAGGTCATTGAAAAGGAGATATTGGTGGACACAAAACATTAGTCCCCCTCAATAACCTAACCACACTTTCAATCTGAGGGGGATTTGTGAAAATGCTCCTCCTGACACAACCCCAGATATAGACAGGATTCTTCATTGTGTTGGATTTCCAGCCCACCACCTGCCGTTCCTGAAAGTGGGCTTCATCATTTGTCATCTTTTTCATTTGGTGAGCAATTCATCCCAAGGAAAATTGAGGAGGGGAACGGCGGCCTGATGTGGCATTCCAAGTAAAAATGCCGGGACCGATTGGTCATTCATTTTAGCCCTTTCATTTACGCTATGTCTCAAGTAGAATGATATGAACAAAGCACTCATTAACTCAGTCATTTTTTCCAACTCTACATCACCCCAACCCAGTCCTAAAAGGTAATGACAGCTAATTGAATTTGTTCGAAAGTGCTGCGATTACCAGGTGTTTAGCTCAGAAAGCCACTTCGGTTACAACGCGGCTCGATGAAACTACTAATTGCCACACAAGGTGAGCGAGTGATCGTGAGCGAGTGATCGTGACTCTGGCTTTAACAATAGGCCTTCGACTAAGCTGCCTGCTTCTAACTCTCGCTTTTCAAGTCATAAAAATGGAAATGCTTTTCAATTATTCAGCTTTAGCATTTCCATATCTGTTTTTACTGTTACTGATTAGAGAGAATGATGTGTTGTAAAAAAATATATATATAATAATGAAGAAGGAAAATGGTGTGAGTAGTTTAAACAGGGCAACTTCAAAACTGGAGGGAAAATAATGGATGTCCTTCAGCAAGCTGCTGCATTAAAATAATCCACTCTCAAACAGACACCTGAAAGCAAGAGCGTATGCATGTGTGTGTGTGCGTGTGTGTGTGGGAATGTCGATATGTGTGTGTATTTTGGTGTGTGTGTACAGTGTCCATAATCATCTCCTCTCCATGTTGAACTGTGTAATATTGATTACACGCAGGGAGTGGCTTTTCAATTAGCATGGCGAAAGGTGCTAATCAAATTGAAACATATCATAAAAAGAGGTATTAGAGTGAAATGAAAAGCCTTGACTGACTGCAGGCAGCTGAACATATAGTCAGGAGAAAAATATTTGTTTGAAGACAAACTTTAGAGGAATAACTGCTTCTCACCTCAAAGTGCTTTGTGCTTCTCTGGCAGAACATTAGCTGGCTAAAACAAAACTCTCTCCTACACTCCCCTTTACATCCCTCTCTTTCAATACTTGTCCCCCCTCTTTTCCATTTATTAGCTTCACATTGGTCCTCCAATCTCTATCCCTCTGTACCCACCTCTGTGTCCTCTCTCCTCACCTTCCCTCCCTCCTTCCTTCCCCTCCCTGCCCAGACTATAAGGTCCTGATAGGGTGTTTGAAACACAGGGCACACTCTCCCAGTCTGACCCCCAGCACCGCGAACCCACCCAGGGCCATGGGCTGAATCTACAATTAAACAGTAAAAAGGGGTTGCAAAGTTTCAGTCTGAACTATATGTCTATCAGAACATTCAATCCTGACTCAAAAAGCAATAATGTTCAAAAACAAGGGAGTGCCAAAATAATCTATAGAACACAATGAAGGAAATGTCCCTCTCCCTCTCCCTCTCCCTCTCCCTCTTCCCCTTTGTCTCCGTCTCTGTCTCTGTCTCCGTCTCCCCCCCTCTCTCTCCCTCTACCTCCCTCCCTCTCTCTCCCGCTCCCTCTCTCTCTCCGTCTATCCCTCTCCGGCTCTCATTTTTTGTTGCCTTACAACCCGGAATTAAAATTGAGTTTTGGGGGGTTTGTATCATTTGATTTACACAACATGCCTACCCATTTGAAGATGCAAAATATTTTAAATTGTGAAACAAACAAGAAATAAGACAAAAAAACTTAACATAATTCCCGGCTTTTTTTCTGGCCACTCTTCCGTTCAACCCAGCTCTGTGGATTGTAAGGCTTAAAGTGGTCCTATGGACCGATGCTCCAATCTCCGCTGTGGAGCTTTGCAGCTCTTTCAGAGCTACATTTTGTCTCTTTGTTGCCTCTCTTATTAATGCCCTCCTTGTCTGGTCTGTGAGGTTTGGTGGGCGGCCCTCTCTGGGCAGGTTTATTGTGGTGCCATATTCTTTCCATTTTTTAACAATGGATTTAATGGTGCTCCAAACGTTTCTGATATTTTTTTATAACCCAACCCTGATCTGTACTTCTCCACAACTTTGTCCCTGACCTGTTTGGAGAGCTCCTTGGTCTTCATGGTGCACCTTGCTTGGTGGTGCACCTTGCTTAGTGGTGTTGCAGAATTTGGGGCCTTTCAGAACAGGTGTATACATACTGAGATCACGTGACAGATTATGTGACACGTAGATTGTACACAGGTGGACTTTATTTAACTAATTATGTGACTTCAGAAGGTAATTGGTTGCACCAGATCTTACGTAGGGGCAAAGGGGGTGAATAGATATGCACAGACCACTTTTCAGTTTTTTTTATTTTTTAAATTTCACCAATTTGGACTATTTTGTGTATGTCCATTACAAAATCCCCCCAAAACTCATTTAAATTACAGGTTGTAAAGCAATAAAACAGGAAAAACACCAAGGGGGATGAACACTTTTGCAATGTACTGTACATACAACCCCTTCACTATGTTACTACTTAATATTACATACAACCACTTCACTCTGTTACTACTTAATATTACATACAACCCCTTCACTCTGTTACTGCTTAATATTACATACACCCCCTTCAATCTGTTACTACTTAATATTACCTACAACCCCTTCACTCTGTTACTGCTTCATTCTGTTACTACTTAATATTACATACAACCCCTTCACTCTGTTACTACTTAATATTACATACAACCCCTTCACTCTGTTACTACTTAATATTACATACAACCTCTTCACTCTGTTACTGCTTCACTCTGTTACTACTTAATATTACATACAACCCCTTCACTCTGTTACTACTTAATATTACATACAACCCCTTCACTCTGTTACTACTTAATATTACATACAACCCCTTCACTCTGTTACTACTTAATATTACATACAACCCCTTCACTCTGTTACTACTTAATATTACATACAACCCCTTCACTCTGTTACTGCTTCACTCTGTTACTACTTAATATTACATACAACCCCTTCACTCTGTTACTACTTAATATTACATACAACCCCTTCACTCTGTTACTACTTAATATTACATACAACCCCTTCACTCTGTTACTGCTTAATATTACACACAACCCCTTCACTCTGTTACTACTTAATATTACATAGAACCCCTTCCCTCTGTTACTACTTAATATTACATACAACCCCTTCACTCTGTTACTACTTAATATTACATAGAACCCCTTCCCTCTGTTACTACTTAATATTACATAGAACCCCTTCCCTCTGTTACTACTTAATATTACATACAACCACTTCACCCTGTTACTGCTTAATATTATATACAACCCTTTCACCATGTTACTACTTAATATTACATAGAACCCCTTCACTCTGTTACTACTTAATATTATATACAACCCCTTCACCCTGTCAATGCTTAATATTACATACAACCCCTTCACTCTGTTACTGCTTAATATTACATACAACCACTTCACCCTGTTACTGCTTAATATTACATACAACCCCTTCACTCTGTTACTACTTAATATTACATACAACCCCTTCACTCTGTTACTGCTTAATATTACACACAACCCCTTCACTCTGTTAGTGCTTAATATTACATACAACCCCTTCACTCTGTTACTACTTAATATTACATACAACCCCTTCACTCTGTTAGTGCTTAATATTACATACAACCCCTTCACTCTGTTACTACTTAATATTACACACAACCCCTTCACTCTGTTAGTGCTTAATATTACATACAACCCCTTCACTCTGTTACTACTTAATATTACACACAACCCCTTCACTCTGTTACTACTTAATATTACATACATCCCCTTCACTCTGTTACTGCTTAATATTACATACAACCCCTTCACTCTGTTACTACTTAATATTACCTACAACCCCTTCACTCTGTTACTGCTTAATATTACATACAACCCCTTCACTCTGTTACTACTTAATATTATATACAACCCCTTCACTCTGTTACTGCTTCATTCTGTTACTACTTAATATTACATACAACCCCTTCACCCTGTTACTACTTAATATTACATACAACCCCTTCACTCTGTTACTACTTAATATTACATACACCCCCTTCAATCTGTTACTGCTTAATATTACCTACAACCCCTTCACCCTGTTACTACTTAATATTACATACAACCCCTTCACTCTGTTACTGCTTCATTCTGTTACTGCTTAATATTACATACAACCCCTTCACTCTGTTACTACTTAATATTACATACAACCCCTTCACTCTGTTACTATTACTGCTTAATATTACATACAACCCCTTCACTCTGTTACTACTTATTACACAACCCCTTCACTCTGTTACTACTTAATATTACATACAACCCCTTCACTCTGTTACTACTTAATATTACATACAACCCCTTCACTCTGTTACTGCTTCATTCTGTTACTGCTTAATATTACATACAACCCCTTCACTCTGTTACTACTTAATATTAAATACAACCCCTTCACTCTGTTACTACTTAATATTACCTACAACCCCTTCACTCTGTTACTGCTTAATATTACATACAACCCCTTCACTCTGTTACTACTTAATATTACCTACAACCCCTTCACTCTGTTACTGCTTAATATTACATACAACCCCTTCACTCTGTTACTACTTAATATTACCTACAACCCCTTCAACCTGTTACTACTTAATATTACATACAACCCCTTCACTCTGTTACTACTTAATATTACCTACAACCCCTTCACTCTGTTACTACTTAATTTGACATACATCCCCTTCACTCTGTTACTGCTTAATATTACATACAACCCCTTCACTCTGTTACTACTTAATATTACCTACAACCCCTTCACTCTGTTACTACTTAATATTACATACAACCCCTTCACTCTGTTACTACTTAATATTACCTACAACCCCTTCACTCTGTTACTACTTAATATTACATACATCCCTTCACTCTGTTACTGCTTAATATTACATACAACCCCTTCACTCTGTTACTACTTAATATTACCTACAACCCCTTCACTCTGTTACTGCTTAATATTACATACAACCCCTTCACTCTGTTACTACTTAATATTATATACAACCCCTTCACTCTGTTACTGCTTCATTCTGTTACTACTTAATATTACATACAACCCCTTCACCCTGTTACTACTTAATATTACATACAACCCCTTCACTCTGTTACTACTTAATATTACATACACCCCCTTCAATCTGTTACTGCTTAATATTACATACAACCCCTTCACTCTGTTACTACTTAATATTATATACAACCCCTTCACTCTGTTACTGCTTCATTCTGTTACTACTTAATATTACATACAACCCCTTCACCCTGTTACTACTTAATATTACATACAACCCCTTCACTCTGTTACTACTTAATATTACCTACAACCCCTTCAACCTGTTACTACTTAATATTACATACAACCCCTTCACTCTGTTACTACTTAATATTACCTACAACCCCTTCACTCTGTTACTACTTAATATTACATACATCCCCTTCACTCTGTTACTGCTTAATATTACATACAACCCCTTCACTCTGTTACTACTTAATATTACCTACAACCCCTTCACTCTGTTACTACTTAATATTACATACAACCCCTTCATTCTGTTACTACTTAATATTACCTACAACCCCTTCACTCTGTTACTACTTAATATTACATACAACCCCTTCACTCTGTTACTACTTAATATTACCTACAACCCCTTCACTCTGTTACTACTTAATATTACATACAACCCCTTCACTCTGTTACTACTTAATATTACCTACAACCCCTTCACTCTGTTACTACTTAATATTACATACATCCCCTTCACTCTGTTACTGCTTAATATTACATACAACCCCTTCACTCTGTTACTGCTTCATTCTGTTACTACTTAATATTACATACAACCCCTTCACTCTGTTACTACTTAATATTACATACAACCCCTTCACTCTGTTACTGCTTCATTCTGTTACTACTTAATATTACATACAACCCCTTCACTTAATATTACTGTTACTACTTAATATTACATACAACCCCTTCACTCTGTTACTACTTAATATTACATACAACCCCTTCACCCTGTTACTACTTAATATTACATACAACCCCTTCACTCTGTTACTGCTTCATTCTGTTACTACTTAATATTACATACAACCCCTTCACCCTGTTACTACTTAATATTACATACACCCCCTTCAATCTGTTACTGCTTAATATTACCTACTACCCCTTCACTCTGTTACTGCTTCATTCTGTTACTACTTAATATTACATACATCCCCTTCACTCTGTTACTGCTTAATATTACATACAACCCCTTCACTCTGTTACTACTTAATATTACCTACAACCCCTTCACTCTGTTACTACTTAATATTACCTACAACCCCTTCACTCTGTTACTGCTTAATATTACATACAACCCCTTCACTCTGTTACTACTTAATATTACATACAACCCCTTCACTCTGTTACTGCTTCATTCTGTTACTACTTAATATTACATACAACCCCTTCACCCTGTTACTACTTAATATTACCTACAACCCCTTCACTCTGTTACTACTTAATATTACATACACCCCCTTCAATCTGTTACTGCTTAATATTACCTACTACCCCTTCACTCTGTTACTGCTTCATTCTGTTACTACTTAATATTACATACAACCCCTTCACGCTGTTACTACTTAATATTACATACACCCCCTTCAATCTGTTACTGCTTAATATTACATACAACCCCTTCAATCTGTACCTACTTAATATTACATACAACCCCTTCACTCTGTTACTACTTAATATTACATTCAATCCCTTCAATTTGTTACTACTTACTATTACATACAACCCCTTCACCCTGTTACTACTTAATATTACATACAACCCCTTCACTCTGTTACTACTTAATATTATATACAACCCCTTCACTCTGTTACTACTTAATATTACATACAACCCCTTCACTCTGTTACTACTTAATATTACAGACTGCCCCTTCACTCTGTTACTGCTTCACTCTGTTACTACTTAATATTACATACAACCCCTTCACTCTGTTACTACTTTATATTACATACAACCCCTTCACCCTGTTACTACTTAATATTACATACAACCCCTTCACTCTGTTACTGCTTCGCCCTGTTACTGCTTAATATTACATACAACCCCTTCACTCTGTTACTACTTAATATTACATACAACCCCTTCACTCTGTTGCTACTTAATATTACATACAACCCCTTCACTCTGTTACTACTTAATATTACCTACAACCCCTTCACTCTGTTACTACTTAATATTACATACAACCCCTTCACTCTGTTACTACTTAATATTACCTACAACCCCTTCACTCTGTTACTACTTAATATTACATACATCCCCTTCACTCTGTTACTGCTTAATATTACATACAACCCCTTCACTCTGTTACTGCTTCATTCTGTTACTACTTAATATTACATACAACCCCTTCACTCTGTTACTACTTAATATTACATACAACCCCTTCACTCTGTTACTGCTTCATTCTGTTACTACTTAATATTACATACAACCCCTTCACCCTGTTACTACTTAATATTACCTACAACCCCTTCACTCTGTTACTACTTAATATTACATACACCCCCTTCAATCTGTTACTGCTTAATATTACCTACAACCCCTTCACTCTGTTACTGCTTCATTCTGTTACTACTTAATATTACATACAACCCCTTCACCCTGTTACTACTTAATATTACATACACCCCCTTCAATCTGTTACTGCTTAATATTACCTACAACCCCTTCAACCTGTTACAACTTAATATTACATACAACCCCTTCACTCTGTTACTAATTAATATTACCTACAACCCCTTCACTCTGTTACTACATAATATTACATACATCCCCTTCACTTTGTTACTGCTTAATATTACATACAACCCCTTCACTCTGTTACTACTTAATATTACCTACAACCCCTTCACTCTGTTACTACTTAATATTACATACAACCCCTTCACTCTGTTACTGCTTAATATTATATACAACCCCTTCAACTCTGTTACTGCTTCATTCTGTTACTACTTAATATTACATACAACCCCTTCACCCTGTTACTACTTAATATTACCTACAACCCCTTCACTCTGTTACTACTTAATATTACATACACCCCCTTCACTCTGTTACTGCTTAATATTACATACAACCCCTTCACTCTGTTACTACTTAATATTACCTACAACCCCTTCACTCTGTTACTGCTTAATATTACATACAACCCCTTCACTCTGTTACTACTTAATATTACCTACAGCCCCTTCAACCTGTTACTACTTAATATTACATACAACCCCTTCACTCTGTTACTACTTAATATTACCTACAACCCCTTCACTCTGTTACTACTTAATATTACATACATCCCCTTCACTCTGTTACTGCTTAATATTACATACAACCCCTTCACTCTGTTACTACTTAATATTACCTACAACCCCTTCACTCTGTTACTACTTAATATTACCTACAACCCCTTCACTCTGTTACTGCTTAATATTACATACAACCCCTTCACTCTGTTACTACTTAATATTACATACAACCCCTTCACTCTGTTACTGCTTCATTCTGTTACTACTTAATATTACATACAACCCCTTCACGCTGTTACTACTTAATATTACATACACCCCCTTCAATCTGTTACTGCTTAATATTACATACAACCCCTTCAATCTGTACCTACTTAATATTACATACAACCCCTTCACTCTGTTACTACTTAATATTACATTCAATCCCTTCAATTTGTTACTACTTACTATTACATACAACCCCTTCACCCTGTTACTACTTAATATTACATACAACCCCTTCACTCTGTTACTACTTAATATTATATACAACCCCTTCACTCTGTTACTACTTAATATTACATACAACCCCTTCACTCTGTTACTACTTAATATTACAGACTGCCCCTTCACTCTGTTACTGCTTCACTCTGTTACTACTTAATATTACATACAACCCCTTCACTCTGTTACTACTTTATATTACATACAACCCCTTCACCCTGTTACTACTTAATATTACATACAACCCCTTCACTCTGTTACTGCTTCGCCCTGTTACTGCTTAATATTACATACAACCCCTTCACTCTGTTACTACTTAATATTACATACAACCCCTTCACTCTGTTGCTACTTAATATTACATACAACCCCTTCACTCTGTTACTACTTAATATTACCTACAACCCCTTCACTCTGTTACTACTTAATATTACCTACAACCCCTTCACTCTGTTACTACTTAATATTACATACAACCCCTTCACTCTGTTACTACTTAATATTACCTACAACCCCTTCACTCTGTTACTGCTTCATTCTGTTACTACTTAATATTACACACAACCCCTTCACTCTGTTACTACTTAATATTACATACAACCCCTTCACTCTGTTACTGCTTCATTCTGTTACTACTTAATATTACCTACAACCCCTTCACTCTGTTACTGCTTCATTCTGTTACTACTTAATATTACCTACAACCCCTTCACTCTGTTACTGCTTAATATTACATACAACCCCTTCACTCTGTTACTACTTAATATTATATACAACCCCTTCACTCTGTTACTGCTTCATTCTGTTACTACTTAATATTACACACAACCCCTTCACTCTGTTACTACTTAATATTACATACAACCCCTTCAACCTGTTACTACTTAATATTACATATAACCCCTTCACTCTGTTACTACTTAATATTACATACAGCCCCTTCACTCTGTTACTACTTAATATTACCTACAACCCCTTCACTCTGTTACTACTTAATATTACATACAACCCCTTCACTCTGTTACTACTTAATATTACCTACAACCCCTTCAACCTGTTACTACTTAATATTACATACAACCCCTTCACTCTGTTACTACTTAATATTACATACAACCCCTTCACTCTGTTACTACTTAATATTACATACAACCCCTTCACTCTGTTACTACTTAATATTACCTACAACCCCTTCACTCTGTTACTGCTTAATATTACATACAACCCCTTCACTCTGTTACTACTTAATATTATATACAACCCCTTCACTCTGTTACTGCTTCATTCTGTTACTACTTAATATTACATACAACCCCTTCACCCTGTTACTACTTAATATTACCTACAACCCCTTCACTCTGTTACTACTTAATGTTACATACAACCCCTTCACTCTGTTAATGCTTCACTCTGTCACTACTTAATATTACATACAACCCCTTCACCCTGTTACTACTTAATATTACATACAACCCCTTCACTCTGTTACTACTTAATATTACATACAACCCCTTCACTCTGTTACTGCTTCACTCTGTTACTGCTTAATATTACATACAACCCCTTCACCCTGTTATGACTTAATTAATATTACATACATCCCCTTCACCCTGTTACTACTTAATATTACATACAACCCCTTCACCCTGTTACTACTTAATATTACATACAACCCCTTCACTCTGTTAATGCTTCACTCAGTTACTACTTAATATTACATACAACCCCTTCACCCTGTTACTACTTAATATTACCTACAACCCCTTCACTCTGTTACTGCTTCATTCTGTTACTGCTTAATATTACATACACCCCCTTCAATCTGTTACTACTTAATATTACATACAACCACTTCACCCTGTTACTGCTTAATATTACATACAACCCCTTCACTCTGTTACTACTTAATATTACATACAACTCCTTCACTCTGTTACTACTTAATGTTACATACAACCCCTTCACTCTGTTACTGCTTCATTCTGTTACTACTTAATATTACATACAATCCCTTCACTCTGTTACTACTTAATATTACCTACAACCCCTTCACTCTGTTACTGCTTCATTCTGTTACTACTTAATATTACATACAACCCCTTCACTCTGTTACTACTTAATATTACCTACAACCCCTTCACTCTGTTACTGCTTCACTCTGTTACTACTTAATATTACATACAACCCCTTCACTCTGTTGCTGCTTCATTCTGTTACTACTTAATATTACCTACAACCCCTTCACTCTGTTACTGCTTCATTCTGTTCTTACTTAATATTACATACAACCCCTTCACTCTGTTACTACTTAATATTACATACAACCCCTTCACTCTGTTACTACTTAATATTACATACAACCACTTCACCCTGTTACTGCTTAATATTACATACAACCCCTTCACTCTGTTACTGCTTAATATTACATACAACCCCTTCACTCTGTTACTACTTA
This sequence comes from Oncorhynchus nerka, assembly GCF_034236695.1. Lineage (NCBI taxonomy): Eukaryota > Metazoa > Chordata > Actinopteri > Salmoniformes > Salmonidae > Oncorhynchus > Oncorhynchus nerka. Next base: position 22,931,889 of record NC_088406.1, on the reverse strand, counting down.
ATATTACATACAACTCCTTCACTCTGTTACTACTTAATGTTACATACAACCCCTTCACTCTGTTAATGCTTCACTCTGTTACTACTTAATATTACATACAACCCCTTCACCCTGTTACTACTTAATATTACATACAACCCCTTCACTCTGTTACTACTTAATATTACATACAACCCCTTCACTCTGTTACTACTTAATATTACATACAACCCCTTCACTCTGTTACTACTTAATATTATATACAACCCCTTCACTCTGTTACTGCTTGATATTACATGAAACCCCTTCACTCTGTTACTACTTAATATTACATACAATCCCTTCACTCTGTTACTGCTTAATATTACATACAACCCCTTCAACCTGTTACTACTTAATATTACATACAACCCCTTCACGCTGTTACTACTTAATATTACATACAACCCTTCACTCTGTTACTACTTCATATTATATACTTCCCCCTGTTACTACTTAATATTACATACAACCCCTTCACTCTGTTACTACTTAATATTACCTACAACCCCTTCAACCTGTTACTACTTAATATTACATAGAAGCCCTTCACTCTGTTACTACTTAATATTATATACAACCCCTTCACGCTGTTACTGCTTCATTCTGTTACTGCTTAATATTACATACAACCCCTTCACTCTGTTACTACTTCATATTATATACAACCCCTTCCCCCTGTTACTACTTAATATTACATACAACCCCTTCACTCTGTTACTACTTAATATTACCTACAACCCCTTCAACCTGTTACTACTTAATATTACATAGAAGCCCTTCACTCTGTTACTACTTAATATTATATACAACCCCTTCACGCTGTTACTGCTTCATTCTGTTACTACTTAATATTACATACAACCCCTTCACTCTGTTACTACTTAATATTACCTACAACCCCTTCAACCCGTTACTACTTAATATTACATACAACCCCTTCACTCTGTTACTACTTAATATTACCTACAACCCCTTCAACCCGTTACTACTTAATATTACATACAACCCCTTCACTCTGTTACTACTTAATATTACCTACAACCCCTTCCCCCTGTTACTACTTAATATTACATACAACCCCTTCACTCTGTTACTACTTAATATTACCTACAACCCCTTCAACCCGTTACTACTTAATATTACATAGAAGCCCTTCACTCTGTTACTACTTAATATTACATACAACCCCTTCACTCTGTTACTACTTCATATTATATACAACCCCTTCCCCCTGTTACTACTTAATATTACATACAACCCCTTCACTCTGTTACTACTTAATATTACCTACAACCCCTTCAACCCGTTACTACTTAATATTACATACAACCCCTTCACTCTGTTACTGCTTCATTCTGTTACTACTTAATATTACATACAACCCCTTCACTCTGTTACTGCTTCATTCTGTTACGACTTAATATTATATACAACCCCTTCACTCTGTTACTGCTTCATTCTGTTACTACTTAATATTACATAGAACCCATTCATTCTGTTACTACTTAATATTACCTACAACCCCTTCACTCTGTTACTGCTTCATTCTGTTACTACTTAATATTACATACAACCCCTTCACTCTGTTACTACTTAATATTACCTACAACCCCTTCACTCTGTTACTGCTTCATTCTGTTACTACTTAATATTACATACAACCCCTTCACTCTGTTACTACTTAAAATTACCTACAACCCCTTCACTCTGTTACTGCTTCACTCTGTTACTACTTAATATTATATACAACCCCTTCACTCTGTTACTGCTTCATTCTGTTACTACTTAATATTACATACAACCCCTTCACTCTGTTACTACTTAATATTACCTACAACCCCTTCACTCTGTTACTGCTTCATTCTGTTACTACTTAATATTACATACAACCCCTTCACTCTGTTACTACTTAATATTACATACAACCCCTTCACTCTGTTACTACTTAATATTATATACAACCCCTTCACTCTGTTACTGCTTCATTCTGTTACTACTTAATATTACCTACAACCCCTTCAACCTGTTACTACTTAATATTACATAGAACCCCTTCACTCTGTTACTACTTATATTATATACAACCCCTTCACTCTGTTACTGCTTCATTCTGTTACTACTTAATATTACATACAACCCCTTCACCCTGTTACTGTTTGATATTACATATAACCCCTTCACTCTGTTACAGCTTCATTCTGTTACTACTTAATATTATATACAACCCCTTCACTCTGTTACTGCTTCATTCTGTTACTACTTAATATTACATACAACCCCTAAACTCTGTTACTGCTTAATATTACATACAACCCCTTCACTCTGTTACAGCTTCATTCTGTTACTACTTAATATTAAATACAACCCCTTCACTCTATTACTGCTTAATATTACATAGAACCCCTTCACCCTGTTACTGCTTAATATTACATACAACCCCTTCACTCTGTTAATGCTTCACTCTGTTACTACTTAATATTACATACAACCCCTTCACCCTGTTACTACTTAATATTACATACAACCCCTTCACTCTGTTACTACTTAATATTACATACAACCCCTTCACTCTGTTACTACTTAAAATTACATACAACCCCTTCACTCTGTTACTGCTTAATATTATATACAACCCCTTCACTCTGTTACTACTTAATATTACATACAACCCCTTCACTCTGTTACTGCTTAATATTACATAGAACCCCTTCACTCTGTTACTACTTAATATTATATACAACCCCTTCACTCTGTTACTGCTTCATTCTGTTACTACTTAATATTACATACAACCCCTTCACTCTGTTACGACTTAATATTACATACAACCCCTTCAACCTGTTACTACTTAATATTACATACAACCCCTTCCCTCTGTTACTGCTTCATTCTGTTACTACTTAATATTACATACAACCCCTTCACCCTGTTACTGTTTGATATTACATATAACCCCTTCACTCTGTTACAGCTTCATTCTGTTACTACTTAATATTATATACAACCCCTTCACTCTGTTACTGCTTCATTCTGTTACTACTTAATATTACATACAACCCCTAAACTCTGTTACTGCTTAATATTACATACAACCCCTTCACTCTGTTACAGCTTCATTCTGTTACTACTTAATATTAAATACAACCCCTTCACTCTATTACTGCTTAATATTACATAGAACCCCTTCACCCTGTTACTGCTTAATATTACATACAACCCCTTCACTCTGTTAATGCTTCACTCTGTTACTACTTAATATTACATACAACCCCTTCACCCTGTTACTACTTAATATTACATACAACCCCTTCAACCTGTTACTACTTAATATTACATACAACCCCTTCCCTCTGTTACTGCTTCATTCTGTTACTACTTAATATTACATACAACCCCTTCACTCTGTTACTACTTAATATTACATACAACCCCTTCACTCTGTTACTGCTTCACTCTGTTACTACTTAATATTATATACAACCCCTTCACTCTGTTACTGCTTCATTCTGTTAATACTTAATATTACATACAACCCCTTCACTCTGTTACTACTTAATATTACATACAACCCCTTCACTCTGTTACTGCTTCATTCTGTTACTACTTAATATTACATACAACCCCTTCACTCTGTTACTGCTTAATATTACATACAACCACTTCACCCTGTTACTGCTTAATATTACATGCATCCCCTTCACTCTGTTACTGCTTAATATTACATACAACCCCTTCACTCTGTTACTGCTTCACTCTGTTACTAATTAATATTACATAAAACCCCTTCACTCTGTTACTGCTTCACTCTGTTACTGCTTAATATTACATACATCCCCTTCACTCTGTTACTACTTAATATTACATACAACCCCTTCATTCTGTTACTACTTAATATTACATACAAACACTTCACCCCGTTACTGCTTAATATTACATACAACCCCTTCACTATGTTACTGCTTAATATTACACACAACCCCTTCACTCTGTTAGTGCTTAATATTACATACAACCCCTTCACTCTGTTACTGCTTCACTCTGTTACTAATTAATATTACATAAAACCCCTTCACTCTGTTACTGCTTCACTCTGTTACTGCTTAATATTACATACATCCCCTTCACTCTGTTACTACTAAATATTACATACAACCCCTTCACCCTGTTATGACTTAATTAATATTACATACAACCCCTTCACCCTGTTACTACTTAATATTACATACAACCCCTTCACCCTGTTACTACTTAATATTACATACAACCCCTTCACTCTGTTAATGCTTCACTCCGTTACTACTTAATATTACATACAACCCCTTCACCCTGTTACTACTTAATATTACATAGAACCCCTTCACTCGGTTACTACTTAATATTACAAACAACCCCTTCACTCTGTTACTACTTAATATTACATACAACCCCTTCACTCTGTTACTGCTTCATTCTGTTACTGCTTAATATTACATACAACCCCTTCACTCTGTTACTGCTTCATTCTGTTACTACTTAATATTACATACAACCCCTTCACTCTGTTACTACTTAATATTACATACAACCCCTTCACTCTGTTACTACTTAATATTACATACAACCCCTTCACTCTGTTACTACTTAATATTATATACAACCCCTTCACTCTGTTACTGCTTCATTCTGTTACTACTTAATATTACATACAACCCCTTCACTCTGTTACGACTTAATATTACATACAACCCCTTCAACCTGTTACTACTTAATATTACATACAACCCCTTCACTCTGTTACTGCTTCATTCTGTTACTACTTAATATTATATACAACCCCTTCACTCTGTTACTGCTTCATTCTGTTACTACTTAATATTACATACAACCCCTTCACTCTGTTACTACTTAATATTACATACAACCCCTTCACTCTGTTACTACTTAATATTACATACAACCCCTTCACTCTGTTACTGCTTAATATTACATACATCCCCTTCACTCTGTTACTGCTTAATATTACATACAACCCCTTCATTCTGTTACTACTTAATATTACATACAACCCCTACACTCTGTTACTGCTTAATATTACATACAACCACTTCACCCCGTTACTGCTTAATATTACATACAACCCCTTCACTCTGTTACTACTTAATATTATATACAACCCCTTCACTCTGTTACTGCTTAATATTACATACAACCCCTTCACTCTGTTACTGCTTAATATTACATACATCCCCTTCACTCTGTTACTGCTTAATATTACACACAACCCCTTCACTCTGTTACTACTTAATATTACATACAACCCCTTCACTCTGTTACTGCTTCACTCTGTTACTAATTAATATTACATACAACCCCTTCACTCTGTTACTGCTTCACTCTGTTACTAATTAATATTACATAAAACCCCTTCACTATGTTACTGCTTCACTCTGTTACTGCTTATTATTACATACAACTCCTTCACTCTGTTACTACTTAATATTACATACAACCCCTTCACCCTGTTATGACTTAATTAATATTACATACAACCCCTTCACCCTGTTACTACTTAATATTACATACAACCCCTTCACTTTGTTAATGCTTCACTCCGTTACTACTTAATATTACATACAACCCCTTCACGCTGTTACTACTTAATATTACATAGAACCCCTTCACTCTGTTACTACTTAATATTACATACAACCCCTTCACTCTGTTACTACTTAATATTATATACAACCCCTTCACCCTGTTACTGCTTGATATTACATGAAACCCCTTCACTCTGTTACTACTTAATATTATATGCAACCCCTTCACTCTGTTACTGCTTCATTCTGTTACTACTTAATATTACATACAACCCCTTCACTCTGTTACTACTTAATATTACATACAACACCTTCACTCTGTTACTGCTTCATTCTGTTACTACTTAATATTACATACAACCCCTTCACTCTGTTACTACTTAATATTATATACAACCCCTTCACCCTGTTACTGCTTGATATTACATGAAACCCCTTCACTCTGTTACTACTTAATATTACATACAACCCCTTCACTCTGTTACTGCTTCATTCTGTTACTGCTTAATATTACATACAACCCCTTCACTCTGTTACTGCTTCATTCTGTTACTACTTAATATTACATAGAACCCCTTCACTCTGTTACTACTTAACATTACATACATCCCCTTCACTCTGTTACTGCTTAATATTACATACAACCCCTTCACTCTGTTACTGCTTAATATTACATACAACCCCTTCATTCTGTTACTACTTAATATTACATACAACCCCTACACTCTGTTACTGCTTAATATTACATACAACCACTTCACCCCGTTACTGCTAATATTACATACAACCCCTTCACTATGTTACTGCTTAATATTACACACAACCCCTTCACTCTGTTAGTGCTTAATATTACATACAACCCCTTCACTCTGTTACTGCTTCACTCTGTTACTAATTAATATTACATAAAACCCCTTCACTCTGTTACTGCTTCACTCTGTTACTGCTTAATATTACATACATCCCCTTCACTCTGTTACTACTAAATATTACATACAACCCCTTCACCCTGTTATGACTTAATTAATATTACATACAACCCCTTCACCCTGTTACTACTTAATATTACATACAACCCCTTCACTCTGTTACTGCTTAATATTACATACAACCCTTCACTCTGTTAATGCTTCATTCTGTTACTACTTAATATTACATACAACCCTTCACCCTGTTACTACTTAATATTACATAGAACCCCTTCACTCTGTTACTACTTAATATTACAAACAACCCCTTCACTCTGTTACTACTTAATATTATATACAACCCCTTCACCCTGTTACTGCTTAATATTACATGAAACCCCTTCACTCTGTTACTACTTAATATTATATACAACCCCTTCACTCTGTTACTGCTTCATTCTGTTACTACTTAATATTACATACAACCCCTTCACTCTGTTACTACTTAATATTACATACAACCCCTTCACTCTGTTGCTGCTTCATTCTGTTACTACTTAATATTACATACAACCCTTCACTCTGTTACTACTTAATATTACATACAACCCTTCACTCTGTTACTGCTTCATTCTGTTACTGCTTAATATTACATACAACCCCTTCACTCTGTTACTGCTTCATTCTGTTACTACTTAATATTACATACAACCCTTCACTCTGTTACTACTTAATATTACATACAACCCTTCACTGTTACTACTTAATATTACATACAACCGCTTCATTCTGTTACTACTTAATATTATATACAACCCCTTCACTCTGTTACTGCTTCATTCTGTTACTACTTAATATTACATACAACCCCTTCACTCTGTTACTGCTTCATTCTGTTACTACTTAATATTACATACAACCCCTTCACTCTGTTACGACTTAATATTACATACAACCCCTTCAACCTGTTACTACTTAATATTACATACAACCCCTTCACTCTGTTACTGCTTCATTCTGTTACTACTTAATATTATATACAACCCCTTCACTCTGTTACTGCTTCATTCTGTTACTACTTAATATTACATACAACCCCTTCACTCTGTTACTACTTAATATTACATACAACCCCTTCACTCTGTTACTGCTTCATTCTGTTACTACTTAATATTACATACAACCCCTTCACTCTGTTACTACTTAATATTACATACAACCCCTTCACCCTGTTACTACTTAATATTACATAGAACCCCTTCACTCTGTTACTACTTAATATTACAAACAACCCCTTCACTCTGTTACTACTTAATATTATATACAACCCCTTCACCCTGTTACTGCTTAATATTACATGAAACCCCTTCACTCTGTTACTACTTAATATTATATACAACCCCTTCACTCTGTTACTGCTTCATTCTGTTACTACTTAATATTACATACAACCCCTTCACTCTGTTACTACTTAATATTACATACAACCCCTTCACTCTGTTGCTGCTTCATTCTGTTACTACTTAATATTACATACAACCCCTTCACTCTGTTACTACTTAATATTACATACAACCCCTTCACTCTGTTACTGCTTCATTCTGTTACTGCTTAATATTACATACAACCCCTTCACTCTGTTACTGCTTCATTCTGTTACTACTTAATATTACATACAACCCCTTCACTCTGTTACTACTTAATATTACATACAACCCCTTCACTCTGTTACTACTTAATATTACATACAACCGCTTCACTCTGTTACTACTCAATATTATATACAACCCCTTCACTCTGTTACTGCTTCATTCTGTTACTACTTAATATTACATACAACCCCTTCACTCTGTTACTGCTTCATTCTGTTACTACTTAATATTACATACAACCCCTTCACTCTGTTACGACTTAATATTACATACAACCCCTTCAACCTGTTACTACTTAATATTACATACAACCCCTTCACTCTGTTACTGCTTCATTCTGTTACTACTTAATATTATATACAACCCCTTCACTCTGTTACTGCTTCATTCTGTTACTACTTAATATTACATACAACCCCTTCACTCTGTTACTACTTAATATTACATACAACCCTTCACTCTGTTACTGCTTCATTCTGTTACTACTTAATATTACATACAACCCTTCACTCTGTTACTACTTAATATTACATACAACCCTTCACTCTGTTACTGCTTAATATTACATACAACCCTTCATTCTGTTACTACTTAATATTACATACAACCCTTCACTCTGTTACTGCTTCATTCTGTTACTACTTAATATTACATACAACCCCTTCAACCTGTTACTACTTAATATTACATACAACCCCTTCACTCTGTTACTGCTTCATTCTGTTACTACTTAATATTATATACAACCCCTTCACTCTGTTACTGCTTCATTATGTTACTACTTAATATTACATACAACCAGTTCACTCTGTTACTACTTAATATTACATACAACCCCTTCACTCTGTTACTGCTTCATTCTGTTACTACTTAATATTACATACAACCCCTTCACTCTGTTACTACTTAATATTACATACAACCCCTTCACTCTGTTACTGCTTAATATTACATACATCCCCTTCACTCTGTTACTGCTTAATATTACACACAACCCCTTCACTCTGTTACTGCTTAATATTACATACATCCCCTTCACTCTGTTACTACTAAATATTACATACAACCCCTTCACCCTGTTATGACTTAATTAATATTACATACAACCCCTTCACCCTGTTACTACTTAATATTACATACAACCCCTTCACCCTGTTACTACTTAATATTACATACAACCCCTTCACTCTGTTAATGCTTCACTCCGTTACTACTTAATATTACATACAACCCCTTCACCCTGTTACTACTTAATATTACATAGAACCCCTTCACTCTGTTACTACTTAATATTATATACAACCCCTTCACCCTGTTACTGCTTAATATTACATGAAACCCCTTCACTCTGTTACTACTTAATATTATATACAACCCCTTCACTCTGTTACTGCTTCATTCTGTTACTACTTAATATTACATACAACCCCTTCACTCTGTTACTACTTAATATTACATACAACCCCTTCACTCTGTTACTACTTAATATTACATACAACCGCTTCACTCTGTTACTACTTAATATTATATACAACCCCTTCACTCTGTTACTGCTTCATTCTGTTACTACTTAATATTACATACAACCCCTTCACTCTGTTACTGCTTCATTCTGTTACTACTTAATATTACATACAACCCCTTCACTCTGTTACGACTTAATATTACATACAACCCCTTCATTCTGTTACTACTTAATATTACATACAACCCCTTCACTCTGTTACTGCTTCATTCTGTTACTACTTAATATTATATACAACCCCTTCACTCTGTTACTGCTTCATTATGTTACTACTTAATATTACATACAACCAGTTCACTCTGTTACTACTTAATATTACATACAACCCCTTCACTCTGTTACTGCTTCATTCTGTTACTACTTAATATTACACACAACCCCTTCACTCTGTTACTGCTTAATATTACATACATCCCCTTCACTCTGTTACTACTAAATATTACATACAACCCCTTCACCCTGTTATGACTTAATTAATATTACATACAACCCCTTCACCCTGTTACTACTTAATATTACATACAACCCCTTCACCCTGTTACTACTTAATATTACATACAACCCCTTCACTCTGTTAATGCTTCACTCCGTTACTACTTAATATTACATACAACCCCTTCACCCTGTTACTACTTAATATTACATAGAACCCTTCACTCTGTTACTACTTAATATTATATACAACCCTTCACCCTGTTACTGCTTAATATTACATGAAACCCTTCACTCTGTTACTACTTAATATTATATACAACCCTTCACTCTGTTACTGCTTCATTCTGTTACTACTTAATATTACATACAACCCTTCACTTGTTACTACTTAATATTACATACAACCCTTCACTCTGTTACTACTTAATATTACATACAACCGCTTCACTCTGTTACTACTTAATATTATATACAACCCCTTCACTCTGTTACTGCTTCATTCTGTTACTACTTAATATTACATACAACCCCTTCACTCTGTTACTGCTTCATTCTGTTACTACTTAATATTACATACAACCCCTTCACTCTGTTACGACTTAATATTACATACAACCCCTTCATTCTGTTACTACTTAATATTACATACAACCCCTTCACTCTGTTACTGCTTCATTCTGTTACTACTTAATATTATATACAACCCCTTCACTCTGTTACTGCTTCATTATGTTACTACTTAATATTACATACAACCAGTTCACTCTGTTACTACTTAATATTACATACAACCCCTTCACTCTGTTACTGCTTCATTCTGTTACTACTTAATATTACATACAACCCCTTCACTCTGTTACTACTTAATATTACATACAACCCCTTCACTCTGTTACTGCTTAATATTACATACATCCCCTTCACTCTGTTACTGCTTAATATTACACACAACCCCTTCACTCTGTTACTGCTTAATATTACATACATCCCCTTCACTCTGTTACTACTAAATATTACATACAACCCCTTCACCCTGTTATGACTTAATTAATATTACATACAACCCCTTCACCCTGTTACTACTTAATATTACATACAACCCCTTCACCCTGTTACTACTTAATATTACATACAACCCCTTCACTCTGTTACTACTTAATATTACATACAACCCCTTCACTCTGTTACTGCTTAATATTACATACATCCCCTTCACTCTGTTACTGCTTAATATTACATACAACCCCTTCATTCTGTTACTACTTAATATTACATACAACCCCTTCACTCTGTTACTGCTTCATTCTGTTACTACTTAATATTACATACAACCCCTTCATTCTGTTACTACTTAATATTACATACAACCCCTTCAACCTGTTACTACTTAATATTACATACAACCCCTTCATTCTGTTACTACTTAATATTACATACAACCCCTTCACTCTGTTACTGCTTCATTCTGTTACTACTTAATATTACATACAACCCCTTCAACCTGTTACTACTTAATATTACATACAACCCCTTCACTCTGTTACTGCTTCATTCTGTTACTACTTAATATTATATACAACCCCTTCACTCTGTTACTGCTTCATTATGTTACTACTTAATATTACATACAACCAGTTCACTCTGTTACTACTTAATATTACATACAACCCCTTCACTCTGTTACTGCTTCATTCTGTTACTACTTAATATTACATACAACCCCTTCACTCTGTTACTACTTAATATTACATACAACCCCTTCACTCTGTTACTGCTTAATATTACATACATCCCCTTCACTCTGTTACTGCTTAATATTACACACAACCCTTCACTTGTTACTGCTTAATATTACATACATCCCCTTCACTCTGTTACTACTAAATATTACATACAACCCCCTTCACCCTGTTATGACTTAATTAATATTACATACAACCCCTTCACCCTGTTACTACTTAATATTACATACAACCCTTCACCTGTTACTACTTAATATTACATACAACCCCTTCACTCTGTTAATGCTTCACTCCGTTACTACTTAATATTACATACAACCCCTTCACCCTGTTACTACTTAATATTACATAGAACCCCTTCACTCTGTTACTACTTAATATTACAAACAACCCCTTCACTCTGTTACTACTTAATATTATATACAACCCCTTCACCCTGTTACTGCTTAATATTACATGAAACCCCTTCACTCTGTTACTACTTAATATTATATACAACCCCTTCACTCTGTTACTGCTTCATTCTGTTACTACTTAATATTACATACAACCCCTTCACTCTGTTACTACTTAATATTACATACAACCCCTTCACTCTGTTGCTGCTTCATTCTATTACTACTTAATATTACATACAACCCCTTCACTCTGTTACTACTTAATATTACATACAACCCCTTCACTCTGTTACTGCTTCATTCTGTTACTGCTTAATATTACATACAACCCCTTCACTCTGTTACTGCTTCATTCTGTTACTACTTAATATTACATACAACCCCTTCACTCTGTTACTACTTAATATTACATACAACCCCTTCACTCTGTTACTACTTAATATTACATACAACCGCTTCACTCTGTTACTACTTAATATTATATACAACCCCTTCACTCTGTTACTGCTTCATTCTGTTACTACTTAATATTACATACAACCCCTTCACTCTGTTACTGCTTCATTCTGTTACTACTTAATATTACATACAACCCCTTCACTCTGTTACGACTTAATATTACATACAACCCCTTCATTCTGTTACTACTTAATATTACATACAACCCCTTCACTCTGTTACTGCTTCATTCTGTTACTACTTAATATTACATACAACCCCTTCAACCTGTTACTACTTAATATTACATACAACCCCTTCACTCTGTTACTGCTTCATTCTGTTACTACTTAATATTATATACAACCCCTTCACTCTGTTACTGCTTCATTATGTTACTACTTAATATTACATACAACCAGTTCACTCTGTTACTACTTAATATTACATACAACCCCTTCACTCTGTTACTGCTTCATTCCGTTACTACTTAATATTACATACAACCCCTTCACTCTGTTACTACTTAATATTACATACAACCCCTTCACTCTGTTACTGCTTAATATTACATACATCCCCTTCACTCTGTTACTGCTTAATATTACACACAACCCCTTCACTCTGTTACTGCTTAATATTACATACATCCCCTTCACTCTGTTACTACTAAATATTACATACAACCCCTTCACCCTGTTATGACTTAATTAATATTACATACAACCCCTTCACCCTGTTACTACTTAATATTACATACAACCCCTTCACCCTGTTACTACTTAATATTACATACAACCCCTTCACTCTGTTAATGCTTCACTCCGTTACTACTTAATATTACATACAACCCCTTCACCCTGTTACTACTTAATATTACATAGAACCCCTTCACTCTGTTACTACTTAATATTACAAACAACCCCTTCACTCTGTTACTACTTAATATTATATACAACCCCTTCACCCTGTTACTGCTTAATATTACATGAAACCCCTTCACTCTGTTACTACTTAATATTATATACAACCCCTTCACCCTGTTACTGCTTCATTCTGTTACTACTTAATATTACATACAACCCCTTCACTCTGTTACTGCTTCATTCTGTTACTACTTAATATTATATACAACCCCTTTACTCTGTTACTGCTTCATTCTGTTACTACTTAATATTACATACAACCCCTTCACTCTGTTACTACTTAATATTACATACAACCCCTTCACTCTGTTACTGCTTCATTCTGTTACTACTTAATATTACATACAACCCCTTCACTCTGTTACTACTTAATATTACATACAACCCCTTCACTCTGTTACTGCTTAATATTACATACATCCCCTTCACTCTGTTACTGCTTAATATTACATACAACCCCTACACTCTGTTACTGCTTAATATTACATACAACCACTTCACCCCGTTACTGCTTAATATTACATACAACCCCTTCACTCTGTTACTACTTAATATTATATACAACCCCTTCACTCTGTTACTGCTTAATATTACATACAACCCCTTCACTCTGTTACTGCTTAATATTACATACATCCCCTTCACTCTGTTACTGCTTAATATTACACACAACCCCTTCACTCTGTTACTACTTAATATTACATACAACCCCTTCACTCTGTTACTGCTTCACTCTGTTACTAATTAATATTACATAAAACCCCTTCACTCTGTTACTGCTTCACTCTGTTACTAATTAATATTACATACAACCCCTTCACTCTGTTACTGCTTCACTCTGTTACTAATTAATATTACATAAAACCCCTTCACTCTGTTACTCCTTCACTCTGTTACTGCTTATTATTACATACAACTCCTTCACTCTGTTACTGCTTCACTCTGTTACTGCTTAATATTACATACATCCCCTTCACTCTGTTACTACTTAATATTACATACAACCCCTTCACTCTGTTACTGCTTCATTCTGTTACTACTTAATATTATATACAACCCCTTCACTCTGTTACTGCTTCATTCTGTTACTACTTAATATTACATACAACCCCTTCACTCTGTTACTACTTAATATTACATACAACCCCTTCACTCTGTTACTGCTTCATTCTGTTACTACTTAATATTACATACAACCCCTTCACTCTGTTACTACTTAATATTACATACAACCCCTTCACTCTGTTACTGCTTAATATTACATACATCCCCTTCACTCTGTTACTGCTTAATATTACATACAACCCCTTCATTCTGTTACTACTTAATATTACATACAACCCCTACACTCTGTTACTGCTTAATATTACATACAACCACTTCACCCCGTTACTGCTTAATATTACATACAACCCCTTCACTCTGTTACTACTTAATATTATATACAACCCCTTCACTCTGTTACTGCTTAATATTACATACAACCCCTTCACTCTGTTACTGCTTAATATTACATACATCCCCTTCACTCTGTTACTGCTTAATATTACACACAACCCCTTCACTCTGTTACTACTTAATATTACATACAACCCCTTCACTCTGTTACTGCTTCACTCTGTTACTAATTAATATTACATACAACCCCTTCACTCTGTTACTGCTTCACTCTGTTACTAATTAATATTACATAAAACCCCTTCACTCTGTTACTGCTTCACTCTGTTACTGCTTATTATTACATACAACTCCTTCACTCTGTTACTGCTTCACTCTGTTACTGCTTAATATTACATACATCCCCTTCACTCTGTTACTACTTAATATTACATACAACCCCTTCACCCTGTTATGACTTAATTAATATTACATACAACCCCTTCACCCTGTTACTACTTAATATTACATACAACCCCTTCACTCTGTTAATGCTTCACTCCGTTACTACTTAATATTACATACAACCCCTTCACGCTGTTACTACTTAATATTACATAGAACCCCTTCACTCTGTTACTACTTAATATTACATACAACCCCTTCACTCTGTTACTACTTAATATTATATACAACCCCTTCACCCTGTTACTGCTTGATATTACATGAAACCCCTTCACTCTGTTACTACTTAATATTATATGCAACCCCTTCACTCTGTTACTGCTTCATTCTGTTACTACTTAATATTACATACAACCCCTTCACTCTGTTACTACTTAATATTACATACAACCCCTTCACTCTGTTACTGCTTAATATTACATACATCCCCTTCACTCTGTTACTGCTTAATATTACATACAACCCCTACACTCTGTTACTGCTTAATATTACATACAACCACTTCACCCCGTTACTACTTAATATTACATACAACCCCTTCACTCTGTTACTGCTTCACTCTGTTACTAATTAATATTACATAAAACCCCTTCACTCTGTTACTGCTTCACTCTGTTACTAATTAATATTACATACAACCCCTTCACTCTGTTACTGCTTCACTCTGTTACTAATTAATATTACATAAAACCCCTTCACTCTGTTACTCCTTCACTCTGTTACTGCTTATTATTACATACAACTCCTTCACTCTGTTACTGCTTCACTCTGTTACTGCTTAATATTACATACATCCCCTTCACTCTGTTACTACTTAATATTACATACAACCCCTTCACTCTGTTACTGCTTCATTCTGTTACTACTTAATATTATATACAACCCCTTCACTCTGTTACTGCTTCATTCTGTTACTACTTAATATTACATACAACCCCTTCACTCTGTTACTACTTAATATTACATACAACCCCTTCACTCTGTTACTGCTTCATTCTGTTACTACTTAATATTACATACAACCCCTTCACTCTGTTACTACTTAATATTACATACAACCCCTTCACTCTGTTACTGCTTAATATTACATACATCCCCTTCACTCTGTTACTGCTTAATATTACATACAACCCCTTCATTCTGTTACTACTTAATATTACATACAACCCCTACACTCTGTTACTGCTTAATATTACATACAACCACTTCACCCCGTTACTGCTTAATATTACATACAACCCCTTCACTCTGTTACTACTTAATATTATATACAACCCTTCACTCTGTTACTGCTTAATATTACATACAACCCTTCACTCTGTTACTGCTTAATATTACATACATCCCCTTCACTCTGTTACTGCTTAATATTACACACAACCCCTTCACTCTGTTACTACTTAATATTACATACAACCCCTTCACTCTGTTACTGCTTCACTCTGTTACTAATTAATATTACATAAAACCCCTTCACTCTGTTACTGCTTCACTCTGTTACTAATTAATATTACATACAACCCCTTCACTCTGTTACTGCTTCACTCTGTTACTAATTAATATTACATAAAACCCCTTCACTCTGTTACTGCTTCACTCTGTTACTGCTTATTATTACATACAACTCCTTCACTCTGTTACTGCTTCACTCTGTTACTGCTTAATATTACATACATCCCCTTCACTCTGTTACTACTTAATATTACATACAACCCCTTCACCCTGTTATGACTTAATTAATATTACATACAACCCCTTCACCCTGTTACTACTTAATATTACATACAACCCCTTCACTCTGTTAATGCTTCACTCCGTTACTACTTAATATTACATACAACCCCTTCACGCTGTTACTACTTAATATTACATAGAACCCCTTCACTCTGTTACTACTTAATATTACATACAACCCCTTCACTCTGTTACTACTTAATATTATATACAACCCCTTCACCCTGTTACTGCTTGATATTACATGAAACCCCTTCACTCTGTTACTACTTAATATTATATGCAACCCCTTCACTCTGTTACTGCTTCATTCTGTTACTACTTAATATTACATACAACCCCTTCACTCTGTTACTACTTAATATTACATACAACCCCTTCACTCTGTTACTGCTTCATTCTGTTACTACTTAATATTACATACAACCCCTTCACTCTGTTACTACTTAATATTATATACAACCCCTTCACCCTGTTACTGCTTGATATTACATGAAACCCCTTCACTCTGTTACTACTTAATATTACATACAACCCCTTCACTCTGTTACTGCTTCATTCTGTTACTGCTTAATATTACATACAACCCCTTCACTCTGTTACTGCTTCATTCTGTTACTACTTAATATTACATACAACCCCTTCACTCTGTTACTACTTAATATTACATACAACCCCTTCACTCTGATACTACTTTATATTACATAGAACCCCTTCACTCTGTTACTACTTAATATTACATACATCCCCTTCACTCTGTTACTGCTTAATATTACATACAACCCCTTCATTCTGTTACTACTTAATATTACATACAACCCCTACACTCTGTTACTGCTTAATATTACATACAACCACTTCACCCCGTTACTGCTAATATTACATACAACCCCTTCACTATGTTACTGCTTAATATTACACACAACCCCTTCACTCTGTTAGTGCTTAATATTACATACAACCCCTTCACTCTGTTACTGCTTCACTCTGTTACTAATTAATATTACATAAAACCCCTTCACTCTGTTACTGCTTCACTCTGTTACTGCTTAATATTACATACATCCCCTTCACTCTGTTACTACTAAATATTACATACAACCCCTTCACCCTGTTACTACTTAATATTACATACAACCCCTTCACCCTGTTACTACTTAATATTACATACAACCCCTTCACTCTGTTAATGCTTCACTCCGTTACTACTTAATATTACATACAACCCCTTCACCCTGTTACTAATTAATATTACATAAAACCCCTTCACTCTGTTACTGCTTCACTCTGTTACTAATTAATATTACATACAACCCCTTCACTCTGTTACTGCTTCACTCTGTTACTAATTAATATTACATAAAACCCCTTCACTCTGTTACTGCTTCACTCTGTTACTGCTTATTATTACATACAACTCCTTCACTCTGTTACTGCTTCACTCTGTTACTGCTTAATATTACATACATCCCCTTCACTCTGTTACTACTTAATATTACATACAACCCCTTCACCCTGTTATGACTTAATTAATATTACATACAACCCCTTCACCCTGTTACTACTTAATATTACATACAACCCCTTCACTCTGTTAATGCTTCACTCCGTTACTACTTAATATTACATACAACCCCTTCACGCTGTTACTACTTAATATTACATAGAACCCCTTCACTCTGTTACTACTTAATATTACATACAACCCCTTCACTCTGTTACTACTTAATATTATATACAACCCCTTCACCCTGTTACTGCTTGATATTACATGAAACCCCTTCACTCTGTTACTACTTAATATTATATGCAACCCCTTCACTCTGTTACTGCTTCATTCTGTTACTACTTAATATTACATACAACCCCTTCACTCTGTTACTACTTAATATTACATACAACCCCTTCACTCTGTTACTGCTTCATTCTGTTACTACTTAATATTACATACAACCCCTTCACTCTGTTACTACTTAATATTATATACAACCCCTTCACCCTGTTACTGCTTGATATTACATGAAACCCCTTCACTCTGTTACTACTTAATATTACATACAACCCCTTCACTCTGTTACTGCTTCATTCTGTTACTGCTTAATATTACATACAACCCCTTCACTCTGTTACTGCTTCATTCTGTTACTACTTAATATTACATACAACCCCTTCACTCTGTTACTACTTAATATTACATACAACCCCTTCACTCTGTTACTACTTTATATTACATAGAACCCCTTCACTCTGTTACTACTTAATATTACATACATCCCCTTCACTCTGTTACTGCTTAATATTACATACAACCCCTTCACTCTGTTACTGCTTAATATTACATACAACCCCTTCATTCTGTTACTACTTAATATTACATACAACCCCTACACTCTGTTACTGCTTAATATTACATACAACCACTTCACCCCGTTACTGCTAATATTACATACAACCCCTTCACTATGTTACTGCTTAATATTACACACAACCCCTTCACTCTGTTAGTGCTTAATATTACATACAACCCCTTCACTCTGTTACTGCTTCACTCTGTTACTAATTAATATTACATAAAACCCCTTCACTCTGTTACTGCTTCACTCTGTTCCTGCTTAATATTACATACATCCCCTTCACTCTGTTACTACTAAATATTACATACAACCCCTTCACCCTGTTACTACTTAATATTACATACAACCCCTTCACCCTGTTACTACTTAATATTACATACAACCCCTTCACTCTGTTAATGCTTCACTCCGTTACTACTTAATATTACATACAACCCCTTCACCCTGTTACTACTTAATATTACATACATCCCCTTCACTCTGTTACTACTAAATATTACATACAACCCCTTCACCCTGTTACTACTTAATATTACATACAACCCCTTCACCCTGTTACTACTTAATATTACATACATCCCCTTCACTCTGTTAATGCTTCACTTGTTATTACTTAATATTACATACAACCCTTCACCCTGTTACTACTTAATATTACATAGAACCCCTTCACTTGTTACTACTTAATATTACAAACAACCCTTCACTCTGTTACTACTTAATATTATATACAACCCTTCACTCCTGTTACTGCTTAATATTACATGAAACCCTTCACTTGTTACTACTTAATATTATATACAACCTCTTCACTTGTTACTGCTTCATTCTGTTACTACTTAATATTACATACAACCCTTCACTCTGTTACTACTTAATATTACATACAACCCCTTCACTCTGTTGTTGCTTCATTCTGTTACTACTTAATATTACATACAACCCCTTCACTCTGTTACTACTTAATATTACATACAACCCCTTCACTCTGTTACTGCTTCATTCTGTTACTGCTTAATATTACATACAACCCCTTCACTCTGTTACTACTTAATATTACATACAACCCCTTCACTCTGTTACTACTTAATATTACATACAACCGCTTCACTCTGTTACTACTTAATATTATATACAACCCCTTCACTCTGTTACTGCTTCATTCTGTTACTACTTAATATTACATACAACCACTTCACTCTGTTACTGCTTCATTCTGTTACTACTTAATATTACATACAACCCCTTCACTCTGTTACGACTTAATATTACATACAACCCCTTCAACCTGTTACTACTTAATATTACATACAACCCCTTCACTCTGTTACTGCTTCATTCTGTTACTACTTAATATTATATACAACCCCTTCACTCTGTTACTGCTTCATTCTGTTACTACTTAATATTACATACAACCCCTTCACTCTGTTACTACTTAATATTACATACAACCCCTTCACTCTGTTACTGCTTCATTCTGTTACTACTTAATATTACATACAACCCCTTCACTCTGTTACTACTTAATATTACATACAACCCCTTCACTCTGTTACTGCTTCATTCTGTTACTACTTAATATTACATACAACCCCTTCACCCTGTTATGACTTAATTAATATTACATACAACCCCTTCACCCTGTTACTGCTTCACTCTTCTTACTAATTAATATTACATAAAACCCCTTCACTCTGTTACTACTTAATATTACATACAACCCCTTCACCCTGTTATGACTTAATTAATATTACATACAACCCCTTCACTCTGTTACTGCTTCACTCTTCTTACTAATTAATATTACATAAAACCCCTTCACTCTGTTACTACTTAATATTACATACAACCCCTTCACCCTGTTATGACTTAATTAATATTACATACAACCCCTTCACCCTGTTACTACTTAATATTACATACAACCCCTTCACTCTGTTAATGCTTCACTCCGTTACTACTTAATATTACATACAACCCCTTCACCCTGTTACTACTTAATATTACATACAACCCCTTCACTCTGTTACTACTTAATATTATATACAACCCCTTCACCCTGTTACTGCTTGATATTACATGAAACCCCTTCACTCTGTTACTACTTCATTCTGTTACTACTTAATATTACATACAACCCCTTCACTCTGTTACTACTTAATATTACATACAACCCCTTCACTCTGTTACTGCTTCATTCTGTTACTACTTAATATTACATACAACCCCTTCACTCTGTTACTACTTAATATTACATACAACCCCTTCACTCTGTTACTACTTAATATTACATACAACCCCTTCACTCTGTTACTGCTTAATATTACATACAACCACTTCACCCTGTTACTACTTAATATTACATAGAACCCCTTCACTCTGTTACTACTTAATATTACATACAACCCCTTCCCTCTGTTACTGCTTCATTCTGTTACTACTTAATATTACATACAACCCCTTCACCCTGTTACTACTTAATATTACATAGAACCCCTTCCCTCTGTTACTGCTTCATTCTGTTACTACTTAATATTACATACAACCCCTTCACTCTGTTACTGCTTCATTCTGTTACTACTTAATATTACATACAACCCCTTCACTCTGTTACTACTTAATATTACATACAACCCCTTCACTCTGTTACTGCTTCACTCTGTTACTAATTAATATTACATAAAACCCCTTCACTCTGTTACTGCTTCACTCTGTTACTAATTAATATTACATACAACCCCTTCACTCTGTTACTGCTTCACTCTGTTACTAATTAATATTACATAAAACCCCTTCACTCTGTTACTACTTAATATTACATACAACCCCTTCACCCTGTTATGAATTAATTAATATTACATACAACCCCTTCACCCTGTTACTACTTAATATTACATAGAACCCCTTCACTCTGTTACTACTTAATATTACATACAACCCCTTCTCTCTGTTACTACTTAATATTATATACAACCCCTTCACCCTGTTACTGCTTGATATTACATGAAATCCCTTCACTCTGTTACTACTTAATATTATATACAACCCCTTCACTCTGTTACTGCTTCATTCTGTTACTACTTAATATTACATACAACCCCTTCACTCTGTTACTACTTAATATTACATACAACCCTTCACTCTGTTACTGCTTCATTCTGTTACTACTTAATATTACATACAACCCTTCACTCTGTTACTACTTAATATTATATACAACCCCATTCACCCTGTTACTGCTTGATATTACATGAAACCCCTTCACTCTGTTACTACTTAATATTATATACAACCCCTTCACTCTGTTACTGCTTCATTCTGTTACTGCTTAATATTACATACATCCCCTTCACTCTGTTACTGCTTAATATTACATACAACCACTTCAGCCCGTTACTGCTTAATATTACATACAACCCCTTCACTATGTTACTGCTTAATATTACACACAACCCCTTCACTCTGTTACTACTTAATATTACATACAACCCCTTCACTTGTTACTACTTAATATTACATACAACCCCTTCACTCTGTTACTACTTAATATTACATACAACCCTTCCCTCTGTTACTGCTTCATTCTGTTACTACTTAATATTACATACAACCCTTCACTCTGTTACTGCTTCATTCTGTTACTACTTAATATTACATACAACCCTTCACTCTGTTACTACTTAATATTACATACAACCCCTTCACTTGTTACTGCTTCACTTGTTACTACTTAATATTATATACAACCCTTCACTTGTTACTGCTTCATTCTGTTACTACTTAATATTACATACAACCCCTTCACTCTGTTACTACTTAATATTACATACAACCCTTCACTCTGTTACTGCTTCATTCTGTTACTACTTAATATTACATACAACCCTTCACTCTGTTACTACTTATATTACATACAACCCTTCACTCTGTTACTGCTTAATATTACATACAACCACTTCACTCTGTTACTGCTTAATATTACATACATCCCCTTCACTCTGTTACTGCTTAATATTACATACAACCCTTCACTTCTGTTACTACTTAATATTACATAGAACCCTTCACTCTGTTACTACTTAATATTACATACAACCCCTTCCCTCTGTTACTGCTTCATTCTGTTACTACTTAATATTACATACAACCCTTCACTCTGTTACTGCTTCATTCTGTTACTACTTAATATTACATACAACCCTTCACTCTGTTACTGCTTAATATTACATACATCCCCTTCACTCTGTTACTGCTTAATATTACATACAACCCCTTCATTCTGTTACTACTTAATATTACATACAACCCCTACACTCTGTTACTGCTTAATATTACATACAACCACTTCACCCCGTTTGCTTAATATTACATACAACCCTTCACTATGTTACTGCTTAATAATATTACATAAACCCTTCACTCTGTTACTACTTAATATTACATACATCCCCTTCACTCTGTTACTGCTTCACTCTGTTACTAATTAATATTAAATAAAACCCCTTCACTCTGTTACTGCTTCACTCTGTTACTAATTAATATTACATACAACCCCTTCACTCTGTTACTGCTTCACTCTGTTACTAATTAATATTACATACAACCCCTACACTCTGTTACTGCTTAATATTACATACAACCACTTCACCCCGTTACTGCTTAATATTACATACAACCCCTTCACTATGTTACTGCTTATTATTACATACAACTCCTTCACTCTGTTACTGCTTCACTCTGTTACTGCTTAATATTACATACATCCCCTTCACTCTGTTACTACTTAATATTACATACAACCCCTTCACCCTGTTATGACTTAATTAATATTACATACAACCCCTTCACCCTGTTACTACTAAATATTACATACAACCCCTTCACTTGTTAATGCTTCACCTGTTACTACTTAATATTACATACAACCCTTCACCTGTTACTACTTAATATTACATAGAACCCTTCACTCTGTTACTACTTAATATTACATAAACCCCTTCACTCTGTTACTACTTAATATTATATACAACCCCTTCACCCTGTTACTGCTTCATTCTGTTACTGCTTAATATTACATTCAACCCCTTCACTCTGTTACTGCTTAATATTACATACAACCCCTTCACTCTGTTACTGCTTCATTCTGTTACTACTTAATATTACATACAACCCCTTCACTCTGTTACTACTTAATATTACATACAACCCCTTCACTCTGTTACTGCTTCATTCTGTTACTACTTAATATTACATACAACCCCTTCATTCTGTTACTACTTAATATTACATACAACCGCTTCACTCTGTTACTACTTAATATTACATACAACCCTTCACTTGTTACTACTTAATATTATATACAACCCTTCACCCTGTTACTACTTAATATTACATAGAACCCCTTCACTCTGTTACTACTTAATATTACATACAACCCCTTCCCTCTGTTACTGCTTCATTCTGTTACTACTTAATATTTCATACAACCCCTTCACTCTGTTACTGCTTCACTCTGTTACTACTTAATATTATATACAACCCCTTCACTCCGTTACTGCTTCATTCTGTTACTACTTAATATTACATACAACCCCTTCACTCTGTTACTGCTTCATTCTGTTACTACTTAATATTACATACAACCCCTTCACTCTGTTACTGCTTCATTCTGTTACTACTTAATATTACATACAACCCCTTCACTCTGTTACTACTTAATATTACCTACAACCCCATTCACTTTGTTACTGCTTAATATTACATACAACCCCTTCACTCTGTTACTACTTAATATTACATACAACCCCTTCACTCTGTTACTACTTAATATTACATACAACCCCTTCCCTCTGTTACTGCTTCATTCTGTTACTACTTAATATTACATACAACCCCTTCACTCTGTTACTGCTTCATTCTGTTACTACTTAATATTACATACAACCCCTTCACTCTGTTACTACTTAATATTACATACAACCCTTCACTCTGTTACTGCTTCACTTGTTACTAATTAATATTACATAAAACCCTTCACTCTGTTACTGCTTCACTTCTGTTACTAATTAATATTACATACAACCCTTCACTCTGTTACTGCTTCACTCTGTTACTAATTAATATTACATAAAACCCCTTCACTCTGTTACTACTTAATATTACATACAACCCCTTCACCCTGTTATGAATTAATTAATATTACATACAACCCCTTCACCCTGTTACTACTTAATATTACATAGAACCCCTTCACTCTGTTACTACTTAATATTACATACAACCCCTTCTCTCTGTTACTACTTAATATTATATACAACCCCTTCACCCTGTTACTGCTTGATATTACATGAAACCCCTTCACTCTGTTACTGCTTCACTCTGTTACTAATTAATATTACATACAACCCCTTCACTCTGTTACTGCTTCACTCTGTTACTAATTAATATTACATAAAACCCCTTCACTCTGTTACTACTTAATATTACATACAACCCCTTCACCCTGTTATGAATTAATTAATATTACATACAACCCCTTCACCCTGTTACTACTTAATATTACATAGAACCCCTTCACTCTGTTACTACTTAATATTACATACAACCCCTTCTCTCTGTTACTACTTAATATTATATACAACCCCTTCACTCTGTTACTGCTTCATTCTGTTACTACTTAATATTACATACAACCCCTTCACTCTGTTACTACTTAATATTACATACAACCCCTTCACTCTGTTACTGCTTCATTCTGTTACTACTTAATATTACATACAACCCCTTCACTCTGTTACTACTTAATATTATATACAACCCCATTCACCCTGTTACTGCTTGATATTACATGAAACCCCTTCACTCTGTTACTACTTAATATTATATACAACCCCTTCACTCTGTTACTGCTTCATTCTGTTACTGCTTAATATTACATACAACCCCTTCATTCTGTTACTACTTAATATTACATACAACCACTTCACCCCGTTACTGCTTAATATTACATACAACCCCTTCACTATGTTACTGCTTAATATTACACACAACCCCTTCACTCTGTTACTACTTAATATTACATACAACCCCTTCACTCTGTTACTACTTAATATTACATACAACCCCTTCACTCTGTTACTACTTAATATTACATACAACCCCTTCCCTCTGTTACTGCTTCATTCTGTTACTACTTAATATTACATACAACCCCTTCACTCTGTTACTGCTTCATTCTGTTACTACTTAATATTACATACAACCCCTTCACTCTGTTACTACTTAATATTACCTACAACCCCTTCACTCTGTTACTGCTTCACTCTGTTACTACTTAATATTATATACAACCCCTTCACTCTGTTACTGCTTCATTCTGTTACTACTTAATATTACATACAACCCCTTCACTCTGTTACTACTTAATATTACATACAACCCCTTCACTCTGTTACTGCTTCATTCTGTTACTACTTAATATTACATACAACCCCTTCACTCTGTTACTACTTATATTACATACAACCCCTTCACTCTGTTACTGCTTAATATTACATACAACCACTTCACCCTGTTACTGCTTAATATTACATACATCCCCTTCACTCTGTTACTGCTTAATATTACATACAACCCCTTCACCCTGTTACTACTTAATATTACATAGAACCCCTTCACTCTGTTACTACTTAATATTACATACAACCCCTTCACCCTGTTACTACTTAATATTACATAGAACCCCTTCACTCTGTTACTGCTTCACTCTGTTACTAATTAATATTACATAAAACCCCTTCACTCTGTTACTGCTTCACTCTGTTACTAATTAATATTACATACAACCCCTTCACTCTGTTACTGCTTCACTCTGTTACTAATTAATATTACATAAAACCCCTTCACTCTGTTACTACTTAATATTACATACAACCCCTTCACCCTGTTATGAATTAATTAATATTACATACAACCCCTTCACCCTGTTACTACTTAATATTACATAGAACCCCTTCACTCTGTTACTACTTAATATTACATACAACCCCTTCTCTCTGTTACTACTTAATATTATATACAACCCCTTCACCCTGTTACTGCTTGATATTACATGAAACCCCTTCACTCTGTTACTGCTTCACTCTGTTACTAATTAATATTACATAAAACCCCTTCACTCTGTTACTACTTAATATTACATACAACCCCTTCACCCTGTTATGAATTAATTAATATTACATACAACCCTTCACTCTGTTACTACTTAATATTACATAGAACCCTTCACTCTGTTACTACTTAATATTACATACAACCCCTTCTCTGTTACTACTTAATATTATATACAACCCTTCACTCTGTTACTGCTTCATTCTGTTACTACTTAATATTACATACAACCCTTCACTTGTTACTACTTAATATTACATACAACCCCTTCACTCTGTTACTGCTTCATTCTGTTACTACTTAATATTACATACAACCCCTTCACTCTGTTACTACTTAATATTATATACAACCCCATTCACCCTGTTACTGCTTGATATTACATGAAACCCCTTCACTCTGTTACTACTTAATATTATATACAACCCCTTCACTCTGTTACTGCTTCATTCTGTTACTGCTTAATATTACATACAACCCTTCATTCTGTTACTACTTAATATTACATACAACCACTTCACCCTGTTACTGCTTAATATTACATACAACCCCTTCACTATGTTACTGCTTAATATTACATACAACCCTTCACTCTGTTACTACTTAATATTACATACAACCCCTTCACTTGTTACTACTTAATATTACATACAACCCTTCACTCTGTTACTACTTAATATTACATACAACCCTTCCTCTGTTACTGCTTCATTCTGTTACTACTTAATATTACATACAACCCTTCACTCTGTTACTGCTTCATTCTGTTACTACTTAATATTACATACAACCCTTCACTCTGTTACTACTTAATATTACCTACAACCCTTCACTTGTTACTGCTTCACTGTTACTACTTAATATTATATACAACCCTTCACTCTGTTACTGCTTCATTCTGTTACTACTTAATATTACATACAACCCTTCACTTGTTACTACTTAATATTACATACAACCCTTCACTCTGTTACTGCTTCATTCTGTTACTACTTAATATTACATACAACCCTTCACTCTGTTACTACTTATATTACATACAACCCCTTCACTGTTACTGCTTAATATTACATACAACCACTTCACTCTGTTACTGCTTAATATTACATACATCCCCTTCACTCTGTTACTGCTTAATATTACATACAACCCCTTCCCTCTGTTACTGCTTCATTCTGTTACTACTTAATATTACATACAACCCATTCACTCTGTTACTGCTTCATTCTGTTACTACTTAATATTACATACAACCCCTTCACTCTGTTACTGCTTAATATTACATACATCCCCTTCACTCTGTTACTGCTTAATATTACATACAACCCCTTCATTCTGTTACTACTTAATATTACATACAACCCCTACACTCTGTTACTACTTAATATTACATACATCCCTTCACTTGTTACTGCTTCATTCTGTTACTAATTAATATTAAATAAAACCCTTCACTCTGTTACTGCTTCACTCTGTTACTAATTAATATTACATACAACCCCTTCACTCTGTTACTGCTTCACTCTGTTACTAATTAATATTACATAAACCCTTCACTCTGTTACTGCTTCACTCTGTTACTGCTTATTATTACATACAACCCTTCACTCTGTTACTGCTTCACTCTGTTACTGCTTAATATTACATACATCCCCTTCACTCTGTTACTACTTAATATTACATACAACCCTTCACCCTGTTATGACTTAATTAATATTACATACAACCCCTTCACTCTGTTACTACTAAATATTACATACAACCCCTTCACTTGTTAATGCTTCACTGTTACTACTTAATATTACATACAACCCCTTCACCTGTTACTACTTAATATTACATAGAACCCCTTCACTCTGTTACTACTTAATATTACATACAACCCCTTCACTCTGTTACTACTTAATATTATATACAACCCCTTCACTTGTTACTGCTTCATTCTGTTACTACTTAATATTACATACAACCCTTCACTCTGTTACTGCTTAATATTACATACAACCCTTCACTTGTTACTGCTTCATTCTGTTACTACTTAATATTACATACAACCCCTTCACTCTGTTACTACTTAATATTACATACAACCCTTCACTCTGTTACTGCTTCATTCTGTTACTACTTAATATTACATACAACCCCTTCACTCTGTTACTACTTAATATTACATACAACCGCTTCACTCTGTTACTACTTAATATTACATACAACCCCTTCACTCTGTTACTACTTAATATTATATACAACCCTTCATTCACTGTTACTACTTAATATTACATACAACCCCTTCACTCTGTTACTACTTAATATTACATACAACCCCTTCACTCTGTTACTGCTTCATTCTGTTACTACTTAATATTTCATACAACCCTTCACTCTGTTACTACTTCACTCTGTTACTACTTAATATTATATACAACCCTTCACCCATTGCTTCATTCTGTTACTACTTAATATTACATACAACCCTTCACTCTGTTACTGCTTCATTCTTTACTAATATTACATACAACCCTTCACTCTGTTACTGCTTCATTCTGTTACTACTTAATATTACATACAACCCCTTCACTCTGTTACTACTTAATATTACATACAACCCTTCATTCTACTTCATTTGTTACTGCTTAATATTACATACAACCCTTCACTCTGTTACTACTTAATATTACATACAACCCCTTCACTCTGTTACTACTTAATATTATATACAACCCCTTCACTTCTGTTACTACTTAATAGAACCCTTCACTGTTACTACTTAATATTACATACAACCCTTCACTCTGTTACTACTTAATATTACATACAACCCCTTCACCCTGTTACTACTTAATATTACATAGAACCCTTCTTACTGCTTCATTCTGTTACTACTTAATATTACATACAACCCTTCAACTCTGTTACTACTTAATATTACATACAACCCCTTCCTCTGTTACTGCTTCATTCTGTTACTACTTAATATTACATACAACCCCTTCACTCTGTTACTGCTTCACTCTGTTACTACTTAAACCCTATTACACTAATATTACCCTTCACTCTGTTACTACTTAATATTATATACAACCCTTCACTCTGTTACTGCTTCACATTCTGTTACTACTTAATATTACATACAACCCTTCACTCTGTTACTACTTAATATTACATACAACCCCTTCACTCTGTTACTGCTTCATTCTGTTACTACTTAATATTACATACAACCCTTCACTTGTTACTACTTAATATTACATACAACCCTTCACTCTGCTTCCATTCTGTTACTACTTAATATTACATACAACCCTTCTTACTGTTACTACTTAATATTACAACCCCACAACCCTTCACATACAACCCTTTCACTTGTTACTACTTAATATTACATACAACCCTTCACTTGTTACTACTTAATATTATATACAACCCCTTCTGTTACTACTTAATATTACATAGAACCCCTTCACTCTGTTACTACTTAATATTACATACAACCCTTCAACCTGTTACTACTTAATATTACATACAACCCTGTTACTGCTTCATTCTGTTACTACTTAATATTATACAACCCAACCTGCTTCACTCTGTTACTACTTAATATTATATACAACCCCTTCACTCTGTTACTGCTTCATTCTGTTACTTTAATATTACATACAACCCTTCACTCCTGCTTCATTCTGTTACTACTTAATATTACATACAACCCCTTCACTCTGTTACTGCTGTAATATTACATTACATCCCTTCACTCTGTTACACTACAACCCTTCACTTCAATGCTTGTTACTACTTAATATTACATACAACCCCTTCACTCTGTTACTACTTAATATTACATAGAACCCTTCACTCTGTTACTACTTAATATTACATACAACCCCTCACTCTGTTACTTAATACTTAATTCATTACATACAACCCTTCACTCTGTTACTACTTAATATTACATACAACCCTTCAATGTTACTACTTAATATTACATACAACCCTTCACTCTGTTACTACTTAATACTACTTAATATTACATACAACCCCTTCACTTCACTGCTGTTACTACTTTATTATATACAACCCTTCACTCTGTTACTGCTTCATTCTGTTACTACTTAATATTACATACAACCCTTCACTCTGTTACTGCTTCATTCTGTTACTACTTAATATTACATACAACCCTTCACTCTGTTACTGCTTAATATTACATTCTGTTACTACTACTTATATTACATACAACCCTTCACTCTGTTACTGCTTCATTCTGTTACTACTTAATATTACATACAACCCTTCACTTGTTACTACTTAATACATAGAACCCTTACTTAATATTTACAACCCTTCACTCTGTTACTACTTAATATTACATAAACCCTTCACTCTGCTTCACTACTATTATAATATTACATACAACCCCTTCACTCTGTTACTACTTAATATTACATACAACCCCTTCACTCTGTTACTGCTTCATTCTGTTACTACTTAATATTACATACAACCCCTTCACTCTGTTACTACTTAATATTACATACAACCCTTCACCTCTGTTACTATTCTGTTACTATTAATATTACATACAACCCTTCACTCTGTTACTTAATATTACTAGAACCCCTCTTCACTCTGTTACTACTTTTTAATATTATATACAACCCTTCACTCTGTTACTGCTTCATTCTGTTACTTAATATTACATACAACCCCTTCACTCTGTTACTGCTTCATTCTGTTACTACTTAATATTACATACAACCCTTCACTCTGTTACTGCTTAATATTACATACAACCCTTCACTCTGTTACTACTTAATTATTACATACAACCCTTCACTTGTTACTGCTTACATACAACCCCTTCACTTGTTACTGCTTCATTCTGTTACTATTACATACAACCCTTCACTCTGTTACTACTTAATATTACATACAACCCTTCACTTGTTACTGCTTCATTCTGTTACTACTTAATATTACATACAACCCTTCACTCTGTTACTGCTTAATATTACATACAAACCCCTTCACTCTGTTACTGCTTCACTACTTAATATTACATACAACCCTTCACTCTGTTACTACTTAATATTATATACAACCCTTCACTGTTACTGAACCCCTTCACTCTGTTACTGCTTCATTCTGTTACTACTTAATATTACATACAACCCCTTCACTCTGTTACTACTTAATATTACATACAACCCCTTCACTCTGTTACTGCTTCATTCTGTTACTACTTAATATTACATACAACCCTTCACTCTGTTATAATATTACATACAACCCCTTCACTCTGTTACTACTTAATATTACATACAACCCTTCACTCTGTTACTACTTAATATTATATACAACCCTTCACAACCCCTTCACTCTGTTACTGCTTCATTCTGTTACTACTTAATATTACATACAACCCCTTCACTTGTTACTGCTTCACTTCTGTTACTACTTAATATTATATACAACCCCACCCACTGCTTCATTCTGTTACTACTTAATATTACATACAACCCTTCACTTGTTACTGCTTCATTCTGTTACTACTTAATATTACATACAACCCTTCACTGTTACTACTTAAATATTACATACAACCCCTTCACTCTGTTACTGCTTCATTCTGTTACTACAACCCCTTCAATATTACATACAACCCCTTTACTTTGTTACTGCTTAATATTACATACAACCCCTTCACTCTGTTACTACTTAATATTACATACAACCCTTCACTCTGTTACTACTTAATATTATATACAACCCCTTCACCCTGTTACTACTTAATATTACATACAACCCTTCACTCTGTTACTGCTTCATTCTGTTACTACTTAATATTACATACAACCCCTTCACTCTGTTACTGCTTAATATTACATACATCCCCTTCACTCTGTTACTACTTAATATTACATACAACCCTTCATTCTGTTACTACTTAATATTACATACAACCCCTACACTCTGTTACTGCTTAATATTACATACAACCCCTTCACTTGTTACTGCTTAATATTACATACAACCCTTCACTATGTTACTGCTTAATATTACATACAACCCCTTCACTCTGTTACTACTTAATATTACATACATCCCCTTCACTCTGTTACTGCTTCACTCTGTTACTAATTAATATTAAATAAAACCCCTTCACTCTGTTACTGCTTCACTCTGTTACTAATTAATATACAACAACCCTTCACTATGTTACTGCTTTCACTCTGTTACTAATTAATATGACATAAAACCCTTCACTCTGTTACTGCTTCACTCTGTTACTACTTATTATTACATACAACCCCTTCACTCTGTTACTGCTTCATTCTGTTACTGCTTAATATTACATACATCCCCTTCACTCTGTTACTACTTAATATTACATACAACCCCTTCACTCTGTTACTTAATTAATATTACATACAACCCCTTCACTACTTAATATTACATACAACCCCTTCACTCTGTTAATGCTTCACTCATTTACTACTTAATATTACATACAACCCTTCACTTGTTACTACTTAATATTACATAGAACCCTTACTCTGTTACTTAATATTACATAGAACCCTTCACTCTGTTACTACTTAATATTATATACAACCCCTTCACTCTGTTACTGCTTCATTCTGTTACTGCTTAATATTACATACAACCCCTTCACTCTGTTACTGCTTAATGTTACTATAATAACCCTTCACTCTGTTACTGCTTCATTCTTTACTACTTAATATTACATACAACCCTTCACTCTGTTACTACTTAATATTACATACAACCCTTCACTCTGTTACTGCTTCATTCTGTTACTACTTAATATTACATACAACCCCTTCACTCTGTTACTACTTAATATTACATACAACCCCTTCACTCTGTTACTACTTAATATTACATACAACCCCTTCACTCTGTTACTACTTAATATTATATACAACCCCTTCACCCTGTTACTACTTAATATTACATAGAACCCCTTCACTCTGTTACTACTTAATATTACATACAACCCCTTCCCTCTGTTACTGCTTCATTCTGTTACTACTTAATATTTCATACAACCCCTTCACTCTGTTACTGCTTCACTCTGTTACTACTTAATATTATATACAACCCCTTCACTCTGTTACTGCTTCATTCTGTTACTACTTAATATTACATACAACCCCTTCACCCTGTTATGACTTAATTAATATTACATACAACCCCTTCACCCTGTTACTACTTAATATTACATACAACCCCTTCACTCTGTTAATGCTTCACTCCGTTACTACTTAATATTACATACAACCCCTTCACCCTGTTACTACTTAATATTACATAGAACCCCTTCACTCTGTTACTACTTAATATTACATACAACCCCTTCACTCTGTTACTACTTAATATTATATACAACCCCTTCACCCTGTTACTGCTTCATTCTGTTACTGCTTAATATTACATACAACCCCTTCACTCTGTTACTGCTTAATATTACATACAACCCCTTCACTCTGTTACTGCTTCATTCTGTTACTACTTAATATTACATACAACCCCTTCACTCTGTTACTACTTAATATTACATACAACCCCTTCACTCTGTTACTGCTTCATTCTGTTACTACTTAATATTACATACAACCCCTTCACTCTGTTACTACTTAATATTACATACAACCCCTTCACTCTGTTACTACTTAATATTACATACAACCCCTTCACTCTGTTACTACTTAATATTATATACAACCCCTTCACCCTGTTACTACTTAATATTACATAGAACCTCTTCACTCTGTTACTACTTAATATTACATACAACCCCTTCACTCTGTTACTGCTTCATTCTGTTACTACTTAATATTACATACAACCCCTTCACTCTGTTACTGCTTCACTCTGTTACTACTTAATATTATATACAACCCCTTCACTCTGTTACTGCTTCATTCTGTTACTACTTAATATTACATACAACCCCTTCACTCTGTTACTGCTTCATTCTGTTACTACTTAATATTACATACAACCCTTCACTCTGTTACTGCTTCATTCTGTTACTTAATATTACATACAACCCCTTCACTCTGTTACTACAACCCCATTCACTTTGTTACTGCTTAATATTACATACAACCCCTTCACTCTGTTACTACTTAATATTACATACAACCCCTTCACTCTGTTACTACTTAATATTATATACAACCCCTTCACCCTGTTACTACTTAATATTACATAGAACCCCTTCACTCTGTTACTACTTAATATTACATACAACCCCTTCACTCTGTTACTACTTAATATTATATACAACCCCTTCACCCTGTTACTGCTTCATTCTGTTACTGCTTAATATTACATACATCCCTTCACTCTGTTACTGCTTAATATTACATACAACCCCTTCACTCTGTTACTGCTTCATTCTGTTACTACTTAATATTACATACAACCCCTTCACTCTGTTACTACTTAATATTACATACAACCCCTTCACTCTGTTACTGCTTCATTCTGTTACTACTTAATATTACATACAACCCCTTCACTCTGTTACTACTTAATATTACATACAACCCCTTCACTCTGTTACTACTTAATATTACATACAACCCCTTCACTCTGTTACTACTTAATATTATATACAACCCCTTCACCCTGTTACTACTTAATATTACATAGAACCCCTTCACTCTGTTACTACTTAATATTACATACAACCCCTTCCCTCTGTTACTGCTTCATTCTGTTACTACTTAATATTTCATACAACCCCTTCACTCTGTTACTGCTTCACTCTGTTACTACTTAATATTATATACAACCCCTTCACTCTGTTACTGCTTCATTCTGTTACTACTTAATATTACATACAACCCCTTCACTCTGTTACTACTTAATATTACATACAACCCCTTCACTCTGTTACTGCTTCATTCTGTTACTACTTAATATTACATACAACCCCTTCACTCTGTTACTACTTAATATTACATACAACCCCTTCACTCTGTTACTGCTTCATTCTGTTACTACTTAATATTACATACAACCCCTTCACTCTGTTACTACTTAATATTATATACAACCCCATTCACCCTGTTACTGCTTGATATTACATGAAACCCCTTCACTCTGTTACTACTTAATATTATATACAACCCCTTCACTCTGTTACTGCTTCATTCTGTTACTGCTTAATATTACATACAACCCCTTCACTCTGTTACTACTTAATATTACATACATCCCCTTCACTCTGTTACTGCTTAATATTACATACAACCCCTTCATTCTGTTACTACTTAATATTACATACAACCACTTCACCCCGTTACTGCTTAATATTACATACAACCCCTTCACTATGTTACTGCTTAATATTACACACAACCCCTTCACTCTGTTACTACTTAATATTACATACAACCCCTTCACTCTGTTACTACTTAATATTACATACAACCCCTTCACTCTGTTACTACTTAATATTACATACAACCCCTTCCCTCTGTTACTGCTTCATTCTGTTACTACTTAATATTACATACAACCCCTTCACTCTGTTACTGCTTCATTCTGTTACTACTTAATATTATATACAACCCCTTCACTCTGTTACTGCTTCATTCTGTTACTACTTAATATTACATACAACCCCTTCACTCTGTTACTACTTAATATTACATACAACCCCTTCACTCTGTTACTGCTTCATTCTGTTACTACTTAATATTACATACAACCCCTTCACTCTGTTACTACTTATATTACATACAACCCCTTCACTCTGTTACTGCTTAATATTACATACAACCACTTCACCCTGTTACTGCTTAATATTACATACATCCCCTTCACTCTGTTACTGCTTAATATTACATACAACCCCTTCACCCTGTTACTACTTAATATTACATAGAACCCCTTCACTCTGTTACTACTTAATATTACATACAACCCCTTCCCTCTGTTACTGCTTCATTCTGTTACTACTTAATATTACATACAACCCCTTCACTCTGTTACTGCTTCATTCTGTTACTACTTAATATTACATACAACCCCTTCACTCTGTTACTGCTTAATATTACATACATCCCCTTCACTCTGTTACTGGTTAATATTACATACAACCCCTTCATTCTGTTACTACTTAATATTACATACAACCCCTACACTCTGTTACTACTTAATATTACATACATCCCCTTCACTCTGTTACTGCTTCACTCTGTTACTAATTAATATTAAATAAAACCCCTTCACTCTGTTACTGCTTCACTCTGTTACTAATTAATATTACATACAACCCCTTCACTCTGTTACTGCTTCACTCTGTTACTAATTAATATTACATAAAACCCCTTCACTCTGTTACTGCTTCACTCTGTTACTGCTTATTATTACATACAACTCCTTCACTCTGTTACTGCTTCACTCTGTTACTGCTTAATATTACATACATCCCCTTCACTCTGTTACTACTTAATATTACATACAACCCCTTGACCCTGTTATGACTTAATTAATATTACATACAACCCCTTCACCCTGTTACTACTAAATATTACATACAACCCCTTCACTCTGTTAATGCTTCACTCTTTACTTAATATTACATACAACCCCTTCACCCTGTTACTACTTAATATTACATAGAACCCCTTCACTCTGTTACTACTTAATATTACATACAACCCCTTCACTCTGTTACTACTTAATATTATATACAACCCCTTCACCCTGTTACTGCTTCATTCTGTTACTGCTTAATATTACATACAACCCCTTCACTCTGTTACTGCTTCATTCTGTTACTACTTAATATTACATACAACCCCTTCACTCTGTTACTACTTAATATTACATACAACCCCTTCACTCTGTTACTGCTTCATTCTGTTACTACTTAATATTACATACAACCCCTTCATTCTGTTACTACTTAATATTACATACAACCGCTTCACTCTGTTACTACTTAATATTACATACAACCCCTTCACTCTGTTACTACTTAATATTATATACAACCCCTTCACCCTGTTACTACTTAATATTACATAGAACCCCTTCACTCTGTTACTACTTAATATTACATACAACCCCTTCCCTCTGTTACTGCTTCATTCTGTTACTACTTAATATTTCATACAACCCTTTCACTCTGTTACTGCTTCACTCTGTTACTACTTAATATTATATACAACCCCTTCACTCCGTTACTGCTTCATTCTGTTACTACTTAATATTACATACAACCCCTTCACCCTGTTACTGCTTCATTCTGTTACTACTTAATATTACATACAACCCCTTCACTCTGTTACTGCTTCATTCTGTTACTACTTAATATTACATACAACCCCTTCACTCTGTTACTACTTAATATTACCTACAACCCCATTCACTTTGTTACTGCTTAATATTACATACAACCCCTTCACTCTGTTACTACTTAATATTACATACAACCCCTTCACTCTGTTACTACTTAATATTATATACAACCCCTTCACCCTGTTACTACTTAATATTACATAGAACCCCTTCACTCTGTTACTACTTAATATTACATACAACCCCTTCAACCTGTTACTACTTAATATTACATACAACCCCTTCCCTCTGTTACTGCTTCATTCTGTTACTACTTAATATTACATACAACCCCTTCACTCTGTTACTGCTTCACTCTGTTACTACTTAATATTATATACAACCCCTTCACTCTGTTACTGCTTCATTCTGTTACTACTTAATATTACATACAACCCCTTCACTCTGTTACTGCTTCATTCTGTTACTACTTAATATTACATACAACCCCTTCACTCTGTTACTGCTTAATATTACATACATCCCCTTCACTCTGTTACTACTTAATATTACATACAACCCCTTCACTCTGTTAATGCTTCACTCCGTTACTACTTAATATTACATACAACCCCTTCACCCTGTTACTACTTAATATTACATAGAACCCCTTCACTCTGTTACTACTTAATATTACATACAACCCCTTCACTCTGTTACTACTTAATATTACATAGAACCCCTTCACTCTGTTACTACTTAATATTACATACAACCCCTTCAACCTGTTACTACTTAATATTACATACAACCCCTTCCCTCTGTTACTGCTTCATTCTGTTACTACTTAATATTACATACAACCCCTTCACTCTGTTACTGCTTCATTCTGTTACTACTTAATATTACATACAACCCCTTCACTCTGTTACTACTTAATATTACCTACAACCCCATTCACTTTGTTACTGCTTAATATTACATACAACCCCTTCACTCTGTTACTACTTAATATTACATACAACCCCTTCACTCTGTTACTACTTAATATTATATACAACCCCTTCACCCTGTTACTACTTAATATTACATACAACCCCTTCACTCTGTTACTGCTTCATTCTGTTACTACTTAATATTACATACAACCCCTTCACTCTGTTACTGCTTAATATTACATACATCCCCTTCACTCTGTTACTGCTTAATATTACATACAACCCCTTCATTCTGTTACTACTTAATATTACATACAACCCCTTCACCCCGTTACTGCTTAATATTACATACAACCCCTTCACTATGTTACTGCTTAATATTACACACAACCCCTTCACTCTGTTACTACTTAATATTACATACATCCCCTTCACTCTGTTACTGCTTCACTCTGTTACTAATTAATATTAAATAAAACCCCTTCACTCTGTTACTGCTTCACTCTGTTACTAATTAATATTACATACAACCCCTTCACTATGTTACTGCTTCACTCTGTTACTAATTAATATTACATAAAACCCCTTCACTCTGTTACTGCTTCACTCTGTTACTGCTTATTATTACATACAACTCCTTCACTCTGTTACTGCTTCACTCTGTTACTGCTTAATATTACATACATCCCCTTCACTCTGTTACTACTTAATATTACATACAACCCCTTCACCCTGTTATGACTTAATTAATATTACATACAACCCCTTCACCCTGTTACTACTTAATATTACATACAACCCCTTCACTCTGTTAATGCTTCACTCCGTTACTACTTAATATTACATACAAACCCTTCACCCTGTTACTACTTAATATTACATAGAACCCCTTCACTCTGTTACTACTTAATATTACATAGAACCCCTTCACTCTGTTACTACTTAATATTATATACAACCCCTTCACCCTGTTACTGCTTCATTCTGTTACTGCTTAATATTACATACAACCCCTTCACTCTGTTACTGCTTAATATTACATACAACCCCTTCACTCTGTTACTGCTTCATTCTGTTACTACTTAATATTACATACAACCCCTTCACTCTGTTACTACTTAATATTACATACAACCCCTTCACTCTGTTACTGCTTCATTCTGTTACTACTTAATATTACATACAACCCCTTCACTCTGTTACTACTTAATATTACATACAACCCCTTCACTCTGTTACTACTTAATATTACATACAACCCCTTCACTCTGTTACTACTTAATATTATATACAACCCCTTCACCCTGTTACTACTTAATATTACATAGAACCCCTTCACTCTGTTACTACTTAATATTACATACAACCCCTTCCTCTGTTACTGCTTCATTCTGTTACTACTTAATATTTCATACAACCCTTCACTCTGTTACTGCTTCACTCTGTTACTACTTAATATTATATACAACCCTTCACTCTGTTACTGCTTCATTCTGTTACTACTTATTACATACAACCCTTCACCCTGTTATGACTTAATTAATATTACATACAACCCTTCACTTGTTACTACTTAATATTACATACAACCCCTTCACTCTGTTAATGCTTCACTCCGTTACTACTTAATATTACATACAACCCCTTCACCCTGTTACTACTTAATATTACATAGAACCCCTTCACTCTGTTACTACTTAATATTACATACAACCCCTTCACTCTGTTACTACTTAATATTATATACAACCCCTTCACTCTGTTACTGCTTCATTCTGTTACTGCTTAATATTACATACAACCCCTTCACTCTGTTACTGCTTAATATTACATACAACCCCTTCACTCTGTTACTGCTTCATTCTGTTACTACTTAATATTACATACAACCCCTTCACTCTGTTACTACTTAATATTACATACAACCCCTTCACTCTGTTACTACTTAATATTATATACAACCCCTTCACCCTGTTACTGCTTCATTCTGTTACTGCTTAATATTACATACAACCCCTTCACTCTGTTACTGCTTAATATTACATACAACCCCTTCACTCTGTTACTGCTTCATTCTGTTACTACTTAATATTACATACAACCCCTTCACTCTGTTACTACTTAATATTACATACAACCCCTTCACTCTGTTACTGCTTCATTCTGTTACTACTTAATATTTCATACAACCCCTTCACTCTGTTACTGCTTCACTGTTACTACTTAATATTATATACAACCCCTTCACTCTGTTACTGCTTCATTCTGTTACTACTTAATATTACATACAACCCCTTTACTTGTTACTACTTAATATTACATACAACCCCTTCACTCTGTTACTGCTTCATTCTGTTACTACTTAATATTACATACAACCCTTCACTCTGTTACTACTTAATATTACCTACAACCCCTTCACTTTGTTACTGCTTTAATATTACATACAACCCCTTCACTCTGTTACTACTTAATATTACATACAACCCCTTCACTCTGTTACTACTTAATATTATATACAACCCCTTCACTCTGTTACTACTTAATATTACATACAACCCTTCACTCTGTTACTACTTAATATTACATTTCTGTTACTACTTAATATTATATACAACCCTTCACTCTGTTACTGCTTCATTCTGTTACTGCTTAATATTACATACAACCCCTTCACTCTGTTACTGCTTAATATTACATACAACCCCTTCACTCTGTTACTGCTTCATTCTGTTACTACTTAATATTACATACAACCCCTTCACTCTGTTACTACTTAATATTACATACAACCCCTTCACTCTGTTACTGCTTCATTCTGTTACTACTTAATATTACATACAACCCCACTTCTACTTAATATTACATACAACCCCTTCACTCTGTTACTACTTAATATTACATACAACCCCTTCACTCTGTTACTACTTAATATTATATACAACCCCTTCACCCTGTTACTACTTAATATTACATAGAACCCCTTCACTCTGTTACTACTTAATATTACATACAACCCCTTCCCTCTGTTACTGCTTCATTCTGTTACTACCTAATATTTCATACAACCCCTTCACTCTGTTACTGCTTCACTCTGTTACTACTTAATATTATATACAACCCCTTCACTCTGTTACTGCTTCATTCTGTTACTACTTAATATTACATACAACCCCTTCACCCTGTTACTGCTTCATTCTGTTACTACTTAATATTACATACAACCCCTTCACTCTGTTACTGCTTCATTCTGTTACTACTTAATATTACATACAACCCCTTCACTCTGTTACTACTTAATATTACCTACAACCCCATTCACTTTGTTACTGCTTAATATTACATACAACCCCTTCACTCTGTTACTACTTAATATTACATACAACCCCTTCACTCTGTTACTACTTAATATTATATACAACCCCTTCACCCTGTTACTACTTAATATTACATAGAACCCCTTCACTCTGTTACTACTTAATATTACATACAACCCCTTCACTCTGTTACTACTTAATATTACATACAACCCCTTCCCTCTGTTACTGCTTCATTCTGTTACTACTTAATATTACATACAACCCCTTCACTCTGTTACTGCTTCACTCTGTTACTACTTAATATTATATACAACCCCTTCACTCTGTTACTGCTTCATTCTGTTACTATTTAATATTACATACAACCCCTTCACTCTGTTACTGCTTCATTCTGTTACTACTTAATATTACATACAACCCCTTCACTCTGTTACTGCTTAATATTACATACATCCCCTTCACTCTGTTACTACTTAATATTACATACAACCCCTTCACTCTGTTAATGCTTCACTCCGTTACTACTTAATATTACATACAACCCCTTCACCCTGTTACTACTTAATATTACATAGAACCCCTTCACTCTGTTACTACTTAATATTACATACAACCCCTTCACTCTGTTACTACTTAATATTACCTACAACCCCTTCACCCTGTTACTGCTTGATATTACATACAACCCCTTCACTCTGTTACTGCTTAATATTACATAGAACCCCTTCACTCTGTTACTACTTAATATTATATACAATCCCTTCACTCTGTTACTACTTAATATTATATACAACCCCTTCACTCTGTTACTGCTTCATTCTGTTACTGCTTAATATTACATACAACCCCTTCACTCTGTTACTACTTCATATTATATACAACCCCTTCACTCTGTTACTGCTTCATTCTGTTACTGCTTAATATTACATACAACCCCTTCACTCTGTTACTACTTAATATTACATACAACCCCTTCACTCTGTTACTGCTTCATTCTGTTACTACTTAATATTACATACAACCCCTTCACTCTGTTACTACTTAATATTACATACAACCCCTTCACTCTGTTACTGCTTCATTCTGTTACTACTTAATATTACATACAACCCTTCACTCTGTTACTACTTAATATTACATACAACCCTTCACTCTGTTACTGCTTAATATTACA
The DNA here is from genome assembly GCF_034236695.1 of Oncorhynchus nerka. Classification (NCBI taxonomy): domain Eukaryota; kingdom Metazoa; phylum Chordata; class Actinopteri; order Salmoniformes; family Salmonidae; genus Oncorhynchus; species Oncorhynchus nerka. The sequence goes on along the minus strand of NC_088406.1, from coordinate 22,887,412 downwards.
TTCTCACTCTGTTACTACTTAATATTACATTCTGTTACTACTTAATATTACATACAACCCTGCTTCACTCTGTTACTACTTAATATTACATACAACCCTTCACTCTGTTACTGCTTCATTCTGTTACTTAATATTACATACAACCCCTTCACTCTGTTACTACTTAATATTACATACAACCCCTTCACTCTGTTACTGCTTCATTCTGTTACTGCTTAATATTACATACAACCCCTTCACTCTGTTACTACTTAATATTACATACAACCCCTTCACTCTGTTACTACTTAATATTACATACAACCCCTTCACTCTGTTACTGCTTCATTCTGTTACTGCTTAATATTACATACAACCCCTTCACTCTGTTACGACTTAATATTACATACAACCCTTCACTACTGCTTCATTCTTTACTATTAATTACATACAACCCCTTCACTATTCACTTCACTGTTACTACTTAATATTACATACAACCCTTCACTCTGTTACTGCTTCATTCTGTTACTACTTAATATTACATACCCCTTCACTCTGTTACTACTTAATATTACATACAACCCCTTCACTTGTTACTGCTTAATATTACATACAACCCTTCACTGTTACTACTTAATATTACATACAACCCTTCACTCTGTTACTACTTAATATTACATACAACCCCTTCACTCTGTTACTACTTCATTCTGTTACTATAATAACCCCTTCACCCCTTCACTCTGTTACTGCTTCATTCTGTTACTACTTAATATTACATACAACCCTTCACTCTGTTACTGCTTCATTCTGTTACTACTTAATATTACATACAACCCTTCACTCTGTTACTACTTAATATTACATACAACCCTTCACTCTGTTACTGTTACTTAATATTACATACAACCCTTCACTCTGTTACTACTTAATATTACATACAACCCATTCACTCTGTTACTACTTAATATTACATACAACCCCTTCACTCTGTTACTACTTAATATTACATACAACCCCTTCACTCTGTTACTGCTTCATTCTGTTACTACTTAATATTACATACAACCCCTTCACTCTGTTACTACCCTTCACTCTGTTACTACTTAATATTACATACAACCCCTTCACTCTGTTACTGCTTCATTCTGTTACTACTTAATATTACATACAACCCCTTCACTCTGTTACTACTTAATATTACATACAACCCCTTCACTCTGTTACTGCTTCATTCTGTTACTACTTAATATTACATACAACCCTTCACTCTGTTACTACTTAATATTACATGCAACCACTTCACCCTGTTACTGCTTAATATTACATAGAACCCTTCACTCTGTTACTACTTAATATTACATACAACCCCTTCACTCTGTTACTGCTACATTCTGTTACTACTTAATATTACATACAACCCCTTCACTCTGTTACTACTTAATATTACATACAACCCCTTCACTCTGTTACTACTTAATATTATATACAACCCCTTCACTCTGTTAATGCTACATTCTGTTACTACTTAATATTACATACAACCCCTTCACTCTGTTACTACTTAATATTATATACAACCCCTTCACTCTGTTACTGCTTCATTCTGTTACTGCTTAATATTACATACAACCCCTTCACTCTGTTACTACTTAATATTATATACAACCCCTTCACTCTGTTACTGCTTCATTCTGTTACTGCTTAATATTACATACAACCCCTTCACTCTGTTACTACTTCATATTATATACAACCCCTTCACGCTGTTACTGCTTCATTCTGTTACTGCTTAATATTACATACAACCCCTTCACTCTGTTACTACTTCATATTATATACAACCCCTTCACAACCTGCTTCACTCTGTTACTACTTAATATTACATACAACCCCTTTACTCTGTTACTACTTCATTCTGTTACTACTTAATATTACATACAACCCCTTCACTCTGTTACTACTTAATATTACATACAACCCCTTTACTCTGTTACTACTTAATATTACATACAACCCCTTCACTCTGTTACTGCTTCATTCTGTTACTACTTAATATTACATACAACCCCTTCACTCTGTTACTACTTAATATTACATACAACCCCTTCACTCTGTTACTGCTTCATTCTGTTACTACTTAATATTACATACAACCCCTTCACTCTGTTACTACTTAATATTACATACAACCCCTTCACTCTGTTACTGCTTCATTCTGTTACTGCTTAATATTACATACAACCCCTTCACTCTGTTACTACTTAATATTACATACAACCCCTTCACTCTGTTACTGCTTCATTCTGTTACTGCTTAATATTACATACAACCCCTTCACTCTGTTACTACATAATATTACATACAACCCCTTCACTCTGTTACTGCTTCACTCTGTTACTACTTAATATAACATACAACCCCTTCACTCTGTTACGACTTAATATTACATACAACCCCTTCACTCTGTTACTGCTTCATTCTGTTACTACTTAATATTACATACAACCCCTTCACTCTGTTACTACCCTTCACTCTGTTACTACTTAATATTACATACAACCCCTTCACTCTGTTACTACTTAATATTACATACAACCCCTTTACTCTGTTACTACTTAATATTACATGCAAACACTTCACCCTGTTACTACTTAATATTACATACAACCCCTTCACTCTGTTACTGCTTCATTCTGTTACTACTTAATATTACATACAACCCCTTCACTCTGTTACTACTTAATATTACATACAACCCCTTCACTCTGTTACTACTTAATATTACCCACAACCCCTTCACTCTGTTACTGCTTCATTCTGTTACTACTTAATATTACATACAACCCCTTCACTCTGTTACTACTTAATATTACCTACAACCCCTTCACTCTGTTACTTTTTCATTCTGTTACTACTTAATATTACATACAACCCCTTCACTCTGTTACTGCTTAATATTACATACAACCCATTCACTCTGTTACTACTTAATATTACATACAACCCCTTCACTCTGTTACTACTTAATATTACATACAACCCCTTCACTCTGTTACTGCTTCATTCTGTTACTACTTAATATTACATACAACCCCTTCACTCTGTTACTACTTAATATTACATACAACCCCTTCACTCTGTTACTACTTAATATTACCCACAACCCCTTCACTCTGTTACTGCTTCATTCTGTTACTACTTAATATTACATACAACCCCTTCACTCTGTTACTACTTAATACTACCTACAACCCCTTCACTCTGTTACTGCTTCATTCTGTTACTACTTAATATTACATACAACCCCTTCACTCTGTTACTACTTAATATTACATGCAACCACTTCACCCTGTTACTGCTTAATATTACATAGAACCCCTTCACTCTGTTACTACATAATATTACATACAACCCCTTCACTCTGTTACTGCTACATTCTGTTACTACTTAATATTACATACAACCCCTTCACTCTGTTACTACTTAATATTACATACAACCCCTTCACTCTGTTACTACTTAATATTATATACAACCCCTTCACTCTGTTAATGCTACATTCTGTTACTACTTAATATTACATACAACCCCTTCACTCTGTTACTACTTAATATTATATACAACCCCTTCACTCTGTTACTGCTTCATTCTGTTACTGCTTAATATTACATACAACCCCTTCACTCTGTTACTACTTAATATTATATACAACCCCTTCACTCTGTTACTGCTTCATTCTGTTACTACTTAATATTACATACAACCCCTTTACTCTGTTACTACTTCATTCTGTTACTACTTAATATTACATACAACCCCTTCACTCTGTTACTACTTAATATTACATACAACCCCTTTACTCTGTTACTACTTAATATTACATACAACCCCTTCACTCTGTTACTGCTTCATTCTGTTACTACTTAATATTACATACAACCCCTTCACTCTGTTACTACTTAATATTACATACAACCCCTTCACTCTGTTACTGCTTCATTCTGTTACTGCTTAATATTACATACAACCCCTTCACTCTGTTACTACTTAATATTACATACAACCCCTTCACTCTGTTACTGCTTCATTCTGTTACTGCTTAATATTACATACAACCCCTTCACTCTGTTACTGCTTCACTCTGTTACTACTTAATATAACATACAACCCCTTCACTCTGTTACGACTTAATATTACATACAACCCCTTCACTCTGTTACTGCTTCATTCTGTTACTACTTAATATTACATACAACCCCTTCACTCTGTTACTACCCTTCACTCTGTTACTACTTAATATTACATACAACCCCTTCACTCTGTTACTACTTAATATTACATACAACCCCTTTACTCTGTTACTACTTAATATTACATGCAAACACTTCACCCTGTTACTACATAATATTACATACAACCCCTTCACTCTGTTACTGCTTCATTCTGTTACTGCTTAATATTACATACAACCCCTTCACTCTGTTACTACTTAATATTACATACAACCCCTTCACTCTGTTACTACTTCATATTATATACAACCCCTTCACTCTGTTACTGCTTCATTCTGTTACTACTTAATATTACATACAACCCCTTTACTCTGTTACTACTTCATTCTGTTACTACTTAATATTACATACAACCCCTTCACTCTGTTACTACTAATATTACAACAACCCTTTACTCTGTTACTACTTAATATTACATACAACCCCTTCACTCTGTTACTGCTTCATTCTGTTACTACTTAATATTACATACAACCCCTTCACTCTGTTACTACTTAATATTACATACAACCCCTTCACTCTGTTACTGCTTCATTCTGTTACTGCTTAATATTACATACAACCCCTTCACTCTGTTACTACTTAATATTACATACAACCCCTTCACTCTGTTACTGCTTCATTCTGTTACTGCTTAATATTACATACAACCCCTTCACTCTGTTACTGCTTCACTCTGTTACTACTTAATATAACATACAACCCCTTCACTCTGTTACGACTTAATATTACATACAACCCCTTCACTCTGTTACTGCTTCATTCTGTTACTACTTAATATTACATACAACCCCTTCACTCTGTTACTACCCTTCACTCTGTTACTACTTAATATTACATACAACCCCTTCACTCTGTTACTACTTAATATTACATACAACCCCTTTACTCTGTTACTACTTAATATTACATGCAAACACTTCACCCTGTTACTACATAATATTACATACAACCCCTTCACTCTGTTACTGCTTCATTCTGTTACTGCTTAATATTACATACAAACCCTTCACTCTGTTACTACTTAATATTACATACAACCCCTTCACTCTGTTACTACTTAATATTACATACAACCCCTTCACTCTGTTACTACTTAATATTACATGCAAACACTTCACCCTGTTACTACATAATATTACATAGAACCCCTTCACCCTGTTACTACATAATATTACATACAACCCCTTCACTCTGTTACTGCTACATTCTGTTACTACTTAATATTACATACAACCACTTCACTCTGTTACTACTTCATTCTGTTACTACTTAATATTACATACAACCCCTTCACTCTGTTACTGCTTCATTCTGTTACTACTTAATATTACATACAACCCCTTTACTCTGTTACTACTTCATTCTGTTACTACTTAATATTACATACAACCCCTTCACTCTGTTACTACTTAATATTACATACAACCCCTTTACTCTGTTACTACTTAATATTACATACAACCCCTTCACTCTGTTACTGCTTCATTCTGTTACTACTTAATATTACATACAACCCCTTCACTCTGTTACTACTTAATATTACATACAACCCCTTCACTCTGTTACTACTTAATATTACCTACAACCCCTTCACTCTGTTACTGCTTCATTCTGTTACTACTTAATATTACATACAACCCCTTCACTCTGTTACTACTTAATATTACATACAACCCCTTCACTCTGTTACTACTTCATATTATATACAAGCCCTTCACTATGTTACTGCTTCATTCTGTTACTACTTAATATTACATACAACCCCTTCACTCTGTTACTGCTTCATTCTGTTACTACTTCATATTATATACAACCCCTTCACTCTGTTACTGCTTCACTCTGTTACTACTTAATATTACATACAACCCCTTCACTCTGTTACTGCTTAATATTACATACAACCCCTTCACTATGTTACTGCTTAATATTACATACAACCCCTTCACTATGTTACTGCTTAATATTACATACAACCCTTCACTCTGTTACTACTTCATATTATATACAACCCCTTCACTCTGTTACTGCTTCATTCTGTTACTACTTAATATTACATACAACCACTTCACTCTGTTACTACTTCATATTATATACAACCCCTTCACTCTGTTACTGCTTCATTCTGTTACTACTTAATATTACATACAACCCCTTCACTCTGTTACTGCTTAATATTACATACAACCCCTTCACTATGTTACTGCTTAATATTACATACAACCCCTTCACTCCTTTACTACTTAATATTACATACAACCCCTTCACTCTGTTACTGCTTAATATTACATACAACCCCTTCACTCTGTTACTGCTTCACCCTGTTACTGCTTAATATTACACACAACCCCTTCACTCTGTTACTGCTTAATATTACACACAACCCCTTCACTCTGTTACTGCTTAATATTACACACAACCCCTTCACTCTGTTACTGCTTCACCCTGTTACTGCTTAATATTACCTACAACCCCTTCACTCTGTTACTGCTTCACTCTGTTACTACTTAATATTACATACAACCCCTTCACTCTGTTACTGCTTAATATTACATACATCCCCTTCACTCTGTTACTGCTTAATATTACATACAACCCCTTCACTCTGTTACTACTTAATATTACATACAACCCCTTCACTCTGTTACTGCTTAATATTACATACATCCCCTTCACTCTGTTACTGCTTAATATTACATACAACCCCTTCACTCTGTTACTACTTAATATTACATACAACCCATTCACTCTGTTACTACTTAATATTACATACAACCCCTTCACTCTGTTACTACTTAATATTACATACAACCCCTTCACTCCTTTACTACTTAAAATTACATACAACTAACTCGCTTTTCAAATTACATCTCTATTTGTTCTCTCATTTCTGTCTCTCCATCTCTCTCTCATGCACACCTACATACCTCTGTGTTACATTACAGTAATTGCATAGACCTTTTT